>NC_140492.1:86465254-86475254 GCF_964271855.1 Acomys minous | reverse complement strand
ATACTATACATACACATACATAAATAGGATTTTATATACACATATATAATTTACTTTTTGGTTACGGAACATTAAATGTTTTTTATCATGTATTTCAGAGAACATGTGAGTCCCAAATTGAATACCACTCTGAAATCTTTCTGAAATCTCACAGTTTTTCATTGAACACACAGTAGTCTATCTACAATGTTGCAGACACCTGTAAACGTTCAGGCATAAGGAGATCAACACAACACTGGAGGTCTTAGTTCCTAGTACTGAATTTTAGATCAAACATGAAAGAGTCAAACATAGGGACACAGTGGTCTTGTGTTTAGTTATTATATAGCATTATATTTTTATCATCTCTCTTTGTTCTTTGCTCTCCTATGCTTTAGAATACGTGTTGTGGGAGAAGCAAGGTGGACAAACACAAATGATGCTATCTTTTGACATTAAATTTATTATAGAGCATTATACAGTAGAAATAGCCAGTAGTTCTAAAGTAATATGATTACATAAGACACTTTAAAACCGTAATTCACCGAACCTTTAATGTTTTACTATTTTTTTCTTTGTTACTTCAAAGCTATGAATTTCAAGATTTATTTGGAACCGTTCTCTATGTTTTCTGCTGTACACAGTATTTGTGGGCTATGGCAACCAATCCCCTTGGGCTTTCTTTTACTTTAATTTGCATAAACACGGGCAGCATATGAATATTCAGTGAGCGGCTTTGCATTAAGTAAGTGCCCTTAATCAGCTTTTCAGTTCAGTTTTATTGGTTGCATGCACAGTCAGTTATTTCAGCCAGAAAATCTGAAAGCCCTACAAACTAACCAGGTAAGGATTGTAATTCCTTGATGCATTTAATGAGAGAACATTACAATTTGATTACATAGGTTCCTGAGAATGCTGAAAACATGGTGATCCCTCCTCCTCCTTGTGTGTGTGTGTGTGTGTGTGTGTGTGTGTGTGTGTGTGTTTCCTCCCCTTGGTGGTCAGGTGGATGCATGATTCTCTAATTTGCATAAACATCAGTTCTATGAATAATTCATCAGGGTTATTTTAAACACTAGGCTTCTACTTTGGATGGCACTAGGATACTCCATTTGATTGGCTGGACCGCTGTTTTCATCACCAGCAGAATTCCTATAACATGAAAGCGCCTAAAAAAAAAAAAGCTGAATTAAATATACAGTATTTGTTTTCTGAAAAAAATACCCGTTATCTTTTCAAAGCAAATTGAACTGCTCCCTCCTCCTCTTCCATTAGAGCTTCAAGCTTTTCATGATAAATACATTACAAGCTCAAATGTGGCTGTTTATAGACTTGACCGGAGTCTGTGATTTCTGGAGAATGGGGTAGCAGCTGTAGTCTTCTGAACATGCATAAACATGAGCGACATGTAAATAAGAAACTGTCACATGCATGCATATGGAGCCCTGAACGGATCCATCTATTTTCTTTATCAAAATCTTCTCTTTGAATGATAACTTTGAGACCGTTCCATCTATTTTAAAATGTCACAAGCAATTACGGTAAAATATATGCATATAATGAGCACATATTGACCTGACAAATTATTTCTTGTTGAATATGTTATTTATAGGTTTCCTCTAAGCCCACCTGCAGATTTTTAAAATTGCTGGGTTTTTATTGTTTTGTTTTGTGGGTTTTTTTTTCTTCAATACAACAGTGACATGAGAAGTATTAATCAAGAATCACCAGGATAATTAATTTAGATATTAGGGTGTAATTCACTCCCATAATTTGCTAAAAATAAATCATGCCTCTTTGTGTGCTTGTGGGGATAGAAAATATAGGTTCGAGCAATTCTTTGTTAGTCACTTGAACATTTGGTGTTTGCTTTTCTGATCTTCGAGTCCTCACTTGCCAAGCTTTTCTCTGTAAACATTTGTGAGCCTGAGACATTGCAGATGTTATAGTGTCACAGAAAATTGCGAGTCGAATTTAATTTTTAGCATGTTCTATTTTTGCTTTTCTACCCTGTAGTGTGACATAGCTCAAGTTAACATCTTGAGCAGTATATTAAGAATATGTGTGGTCATTGTGTGTAATCAGCTATGACCCTGTCTGCAGTCACCGTACTTGTTGTACATTGTAGGCATAAGAGCATCAAAGGCATTCTTAGGAGTTGGTAAAGAAAGCTGACATTCTCAAAGCATTTATGTTTTTCACACGAATATTTTTCTATTTTATTGAAACCAGTATTAGATTTTAATATTCTTTGTGGGCTTTTAATTAATAATTTACAAATATGTGTGTTTTCTATGGTTCTGAATATAAAGACAAATTGGCTTTCTGTGTATCTAATGACACAACTGGGATACTTCCTATTTTGTTCTGTTTGGATTATTTTGTAGTTAAGTGGAGGTATATTTTTATTTTCTTTTTTCCCTTCCTTTACTTTTTGCTATATTTTTGTAATCAGTATTTATAATACACACATATGGCACAATATGTATTTGACATTTTGTTTTGTTATCTCTTGTTGAAATGATTAACAAAAAAAAATAAAATAAATAGGTGAGGAATTCAAGGACAAGTTGTTTAAAGTGAGAAGAAATAAATTTCTCTAAGAAATCCATGTGATCATATCAGCAGTTGTGTCTTACATGCAATTATAAGTGGTAATTTAAATATCACATCTGCAATGTGCTATGTTTAATTAAATTTTGCAAGACTCAGTAAGTATGCTGTTTAATTATCAGCCATTAAATGTTTACAACTGTAATAAAAACCACACAATCTTTACCATACTATATGAAGACTGTCAATTTGAAAACATTTAACCAAAGAAAATTATTTAAATGATGCTCATTTTATTTAATGTTTTTCATATAAAGTTGGATAAATAAATGTATACAATATATATAACAACTATATATATATATATATATATATATATATATATATATAGCCAATATTTGCTCTTTTCCTTAGCTTTAAAAAGTCCAAATTATTTTCCAAATCAAAAATGAGTAATTAAATTATAATTTAAAAGACAGTTCTAGGTGTCTGTAAAGCTATAATTTCATTCAGAAATCTATTTTAATATATAAAATTTTTAAAATGAAAATTCTTTATCCAATTCTTTTTGATTGGACAGTTGTGGAAGGTATAATACAATATGATGCACTGATTTTTTTTATGTTGTTTCTGTCTATAGCTATTCATGGAAACCATTGAAACTGTTTTTAAAAATTACATGTCAAATAAAATAAAAAAGTAAAGAACTAGTGAATTGTCATAGAATTTAACTTTTGTTTTGGTAAAAGATAACAGATAGGAATTTATCTTGATAACTCCCACTTTATTGAACAACATTTGTTTAACTGTTGAGTAGAAATCATCTCATACAAGTAGAACTTAAATCACAGTGCATTGCACTTCTAAAGGGGAAAAACAATTTCCATTTTTCTTATTTCACGTATTCTTTTAGATTTGAAAATATTTTAAACATTAAGGTATAATATTTATTTTTATTTTATTTTTATCAAAATATATTTAATGACTAAAATTTAATATGTCCTATAATCAGTAATATTTTAAACTAATCATTGAAGAACTTGGTAATTAAGGCCATGCACTTATCATTGCTAAATCCACTCATAATGAAAGAAAATTGCAACTAGTCAGTGTCTTTGTTTTGAATGAAAAATAAATCAGTTTGCATCAAGGGAAGCCTTACACTCTAAGACCATGTGTTCGTATCACATGATTCCCTTAGCAAATCCACGTCTCTGAAGAATACACTAGTGTTCTCAGTGACATTGAGAGGGGGCTTATTTTGAGCTTTCTTTTTCTGATTGGAGTTCTATTTTAATTGACCAACTCTGCTGGTTAGATTTATGTACTCAGTCATTTTTTTTTATGAAATGAAGTTTTGTAAAATATTGGGTAACTTGGATTTTCTTATGTTTTTAGATAATTTATATTTTTTCTAGAATATTATTCTTTTTATCTACATTATCAGGTAGTGTAAATGAAGTTATTGTAATTTTCTTATAATTAAAAACAATATACTTGATACACATGTTTCTTACATATTTATCATCATCATCATCATCATCATCATCATCATCATCATCATCGCCTTGCATGTTTTGGGAAGAGCTTTGTGTTGCCAGTCTTTTCAAAGGATCAGTTTGGAGCTTTGTACAGTATTTGCATTGTTTATTTATTGTTTTTTGAAATTTTTGTTTCTAAAGCTTTTTTGCATTCAACATCCTTAGAGGACATCGTGGAACTCTTCTAGCCTGAAAGTTCTAGTCTTTTATGAAAAGTGAAAAGTGACTCTATAGCAAATCCTAAAAACACTTACAAAAACTTAAAATGAAGTGGAAAGTTAACAGCTAAACATTGATTTTATTTATGTAGAAACTGTCCTTTGCTGTAAGGTTTCACAACTCTAACATTTCTGATTACTGTAAGTAGACTGCCGACTTTGGAGACAGTTTTACCTGTCAGTCCCTAATAACAAGGTGATTTTTTTAAAGAAAGTTTATTTATTTTGATAGAACTTCGATAACATGTAGAGTGGTCCCAGAAACTAGTTGCCCATAGAATTAGATGCACAATGTGGACAACTTGGAAAATGTTTATGAAAAGTTTACATATAGTATAAAATTATTTTATTCTCATAAAAAATCTGGTTGGGAGAAGATCTCTCTATTTATATAATACATATTATATAATAAAGTGTATCAAGTATATTTATTAAACATAATAAACTATATATAATTCTTCTATATATTAAATAATAAAGTATATTAATAAATGTATTACATAAAATAAATATATAGCTCAAATACACACATATATATGTATATATATATATATATGTATCTGGAGCAGGGGTTAAACTTAAATAAGATGAACACCTCCAGCTGGTTGAGATTTTACTGTTCTTTTGTCCTTCCTTCCTTCCTTCCTTCCTTCCTTCCTTCCTTCCTTCCTTCCTTCCTTCCTTAATACTTAACATTTTTGAATGGCCACTCATGTTAAAATTATCTCAAAATCAGACAAAACTAACGGAAAGGTATGGCAGGATTCTAGTTCATTTTTTGAGGATGGTTTTAGTAAAATGACACTCCTGATGTACTTTAACATCTAGTTGAGTGGAAGTGTTAGTTAATAAGTGGATGCACACAGTGCCACAGAGTTTCCAGCTGTGCGAATAGTGAGTTTTTGCTTCTTGCTTATTCACTTGCTTGCGTTTTCCTGAGGAAGGCGGTTGTACACATTAGCATGCACAGTTCTGAGCCTGCTAACTTGTACGACCTGACCAAATGTGCGGCTGACACTACACAATAGAACTACTAGAGCTTAATGCAAATATTCTTAAAACTGAAATACTTTGAAGAATATATTTTATTAAAATTACTTTCTAGAGCAGCATAATAACATTGAATGACATCTGTCACAGTTGAATTTCACCACCAGCTACTGTCTCCGTACATTTTTGATTCATGGTATATCGAGTTGCCGTATGAGTGGTTTCTGGTACATTTATTTACTTAAAGTTTAAGATTTTCAAAGAAGAAAGTAATTATTTAAATGCTAGTATGTGATATTCATGTTCCAAGATACAGAAAATAATCATACATGTTGAAAATACATTTTCTAGCCCTGATTATTTTTTATTCCAATGTGATCAATTTCACATTTTCTTTTTAGCATGGCTTCAAGAGTAATTTTCTACTTATTCCAAGGTCTGTAAATTGTTTAGTTCAATATGCAGTTCCCAGATACTTGTATCAAAATATGTCTGAGCTTGCACCTATATTTTCACATGAAATTAGACCATTAAACTGAAATTCAAATAACCAATCTTATGATTCTTTTTCTCTGAGACATCCAAATTCCTTTGCCACCAATTTTGAAGTCTTCTGGTCACAGTGAGAAAAATTTTGCCTACCAACAGACTATTTTAATAAGTCTTATAATATACTCCAGAGAGGATTTTACTTGACTAGGAAAGAGAATATTGTCTCCATAATGGTTGCTTCTTGATATGTTTGAGACAACAAAATATATTTTAAAGGTAGTAATATCAAGATTTTTGAGGGCTTTACTGATAATTAACTTACAATACATTTACACAGGCTGATAGCAATTTTGTCTTATAGTAGACTCAAGTTACACGATAGAAGAGGCTGGGGACAGACTCAAATCACAGAATAGGCCTTACAATCATATAAATATATTTTCTGGAAAAAGAGTTATTTTTTATTTATACAGTGCAGTATTATGTTACTGGTATTTATATTTCATAAATCAAACACCTAATGTCATTTATCTTTCCACTCTTTCTGTGAGAAATGAATCATAATAACTTTCTGTAAGTACCAGGGTTCACATGAGCCAATCTGCTAAGGGACAGTCAAGATAAAAAATTAGTTTTCTTAGAAATGCTTTGCTTTATGTGTCAAAATTTTTATACTTTATTTTTTCTGTATTCTCAGAGACAAAGAGGATTTTTAAACTTTCATGTATATCTTCTCTTTACTCTCTGCTGGAAATGCTACTAGGCCTTGTTTGCTGAATCCTAATTTCACTGAGGAGGATTGTATTATTGCAAACAATTGATTTAGGCATGAATAATTAGGAAGCAATAATAGGTGATGATTCTTTTAATATATAAGTATTTCACAGAAATGCTCAGAGAAAAGGATGGGGTGAAACAGCACTAAAGAAGTGGAAAAAACTATTATGGTATTCACAAAGATTTGCGTTCCAAAAATATTTGAAAACTTAAATCAATATCAACCAGGAATCTCAATTTAAGACCCCAAACTGTAGAAATACTCCAAGAAAATGGTATCCCTGGATGTGCCATCAAATACCAGCAATCCTAATGCCTGCGAGGCTGAAGCAGATTGTTGAGGGGTTGGTATCTGTCTGGACTACCGAGTGATTGAAAATCATGGTGTGGGCGATGGGCACCACTACAATGAATAAATATGAGATGAAGAAATGGAAAGATAGAAAAACGGAGCAGTACCTGCACTGTGGAGAGAGGTGGGACTGGAGACAAGACAGCTATAAGGACCAGGGTCCTGTGAATGGCCTGCGCTTCTACACGAGGCCGTGGTGATGTCTGGACTGTGCTACCACTGAAGGCCATGCGTGGGTCCAAGTCTGACTGCAGCCATGGCCTATGTTGCCAAGAGAGTCCAACCCCATGTCAGTGGTCCGTGCTACAGCCTGAAGCCATGTTGGTATCTGTGGGTTGTGCTTCCATCTGGACCCATATCGGTGTGAGTAGCCTGCAGGACAATCTGAGCCATGTTGTGATGTCCGTGATCCGGGCTGCCTCCGAGGATCTTGTCTAGGTCATGGTCCTACTGTAGCTGGGGATCGTGTTGTCGTCGGTCTGTGCTACCTCCAGAAACCACGAGGAAGCCCGTGATCTGGGCTCCCACTGATCGCTGATCATAAAGAGCAAGGCAGCTACTTTTACAGTGGTATCCGTGACTGTGTAGTTGTGAAAGAGGGGCGTGGAATGCGCTTCTGATAACTCTTACCCTCACCCACCCACCCGACTCCCCACAATGTGGCACAGACAGGAAGCCACTGAAGAGAACTCTAAAAATAAATGTCTTGAGGATGCTGAAGTTAGCTCTCCACAATGGATGGCTTCTGGCGGAGGTACAGGAGGGGAGAACAGGAAGTAGGCCACATAGAGTTTGACCATGCTACAGTGAGTATATAGATAATACAAATTGGGCTTTTTTTCTTTTTTCTTTGTTTTTTAATTTCAATTTTAAGGTTTTGTTGTTGTTGTTGTTGTTTTGTTTTGGGTTTCTTTTCTTTTTTCTTTTTTTCTTTTCTTTTTCTTTCTTTCTTTTTTTTTTTTTTTTTTTTTTTTTTGCCGGGGGTTGTGAGGGTATGGGACGGCAGTCACAAGGGTGGAAGAATTGACATGGAAGGACCAGGAATTGAGTGTGATTGAAGTGCATCATGTGAAATTCCCAAACAATCAATTAAAATATTATGTTTAAAAAAAAAAGAAAGAAAGAAATCACAGGTGAAAAGTCTCATGGTAGTATATTTAAGGATAGCTTTTTTGGACTAGATCTCCAGAGCACGGAGAGTAATAGCAAATATGGATGAGTAGGATGGCAGAAACTAATAAGTCTCTTCTCTGTACACCAAGGGCACACTGAGAAGTTGGAAAAAAACATGGAAGGTAAGGAAATATTTATAAATCCCACCTCTGGTAGGACTTCATGTAGAGAACAGACCGAGGACTACCACAACCCAGCAATGAAACAGTTTAAAAAAAAAAAAGACACTTCTTTAACCCTAAGAAGGTCACAGGACCAGGATTCACAGTGGATGATTTTCTCTGGTGACAGTTTCCTCTACACATCATATTTCTGCTGGCACGAAATAAAAGTCCCAATGGCCAGGTCACTTTTTGTCTACTAGAAAGTGAGCGGTTTAGGAGCCACAGACTTCCCAATTATTCCTTTCCGTCACAACTCACAAAAATGACTGTTACTGTTAATTAGAACTTCACTCCAAATTACACCTTTGAATTCCCCTGACCACATACTTATCTTCTTTGATTTTAAAACAGGTGAGATACAATATTCTCAAAGCTTTGACCTGTTGCTCTAGACACATGGTGCAATTAATACTGAACATTTATTGAAGCTGAACTGTGTCTTATGTAATGCCAACATTTTAGATGAATCATTCCATTTAATTCTTATAAGCTCGTGGAGATGTGTGTGTTTGTGTGTGCACTTGTGCATGCACACGCACACGCGTACTTTACATATCATCAACTTGTTTAAAGCCTCACAGATAGTAAGTCAGGGTAAGTCTAGTATCAAAGCCTACATATGTCGTGTGGACACTTCATGCTAATATTGATAGCTCTTGTAATGTTAGTGCACTCTTGTTATGTTGCCCAGGCTGTCCTGGAACTTGCTCTGATCCCTGTGCCTTAGCCTCCTAAGTGAGAAGGTGTAAGCCACCCAGCCTGTGCGAATGCCATTATCTTAAAATTAGATTTCTAGTAGGACTATTTAATTTGCATTTTAAAAGATAATTAAATATAAGACGAGACAGTTGGGTTCTTATTGTATAACAGATACTAGGCAAGTGTTTTATATGTCCCATATGTTTTCTACTCAAAACTTGAAATAAGATTAGGAGATTCCTGTGACAATCTTGATGTCAGGGATTCTGAACTCTGAACTTCACTTATGTTTAGGATATGTGTTCATCAAAGTTAAAAATTTTTCCTGTTTTAACTTGTTATAAACAAATTCCTTTTTCCTTTAAATGGACTAAGTCACCTCTTCCTTGCTAGATTTACCCATCCATTTAATACTGAATGAGGTTGTGGTAGATTCCTGGCACTACTTCAGATGCAAGGGCTGAGCTGTGCATTTGAGGGCTCACATCTTTGGGACCAACTTATGTTTCACTGAAAATATATTAAAGTAATAGACAATGCCTGTGCAGTAACTTTGCCTGCTGAACATGCTTATGCAAAATTTCAGAATCAATAATACATCAGACTTAAAATATATTTTGATCTATCAATGAGTAGAGTTTTCTAATTTCTTCAATTATTATTTTTTAACTTTAAGATTTTTGGGTAGGAATAATGCTGAGGATTTATTTAAAACAGATAACTTTAAAACTGGTCCTTTCTCCAGATAGTACCTCTCAGAAAATTCTGAGATGCCATAGAAAACTATGTCACCAAGACTGTTTTTACTTGTTTTTCATAGTCACGTCTCATGTTCCTTTGAGCCATGTAACTATCTCTATGTCTGATGCTTATGCCACATGTTTACTCATGTGTTATACATATCTTCTTTATTTATGTTCCTTCTTCCCATATTTTTAAAGTTACTAATGTTTTGCTCAATTTCTCCACTATTTTCTCTTTTTATGAAATGACAAGATTAAAATTCATTCTGTATATGAAATTTAGTTTCTAAGCTTACCATAGGATAACAATGAACCACTG
>NC_140492.1:85780254-85812754 GCF_964271855.1 Acomys minous | reverse complement strand
TGTCAGTCGATGGAATGGAACCGAAGACCCAGAAATAAGTCCATGCACCAATGGGCACATTATTTTTTAATAAGGAAGCCAGAAATTACACACTGGAAAAAGACAGCATCTTCAACAAATGGTTCTGGTCAAACTGGATGACTGCATGTAGAATGGAAGCAGATTCATACTTATCACTGTGCACAAAACTCAACTGCAAATGGATCAAACACCTCAACCTAAAACCAGATACACTAAATAAATAAATAAAGTGGGGGGAATAGTCTTGAAATCATCGGCACAAGAAAAGACTTTCTGAACAGAACATGAATAGCACAGGTGCTAAGATCAACAATTAATAAATGGGACCTCATGAAACTTAATGTTTTTATAATGACACTATCATTATGATAAAGAGGCTGGCTATAGAATGGGAAAAGACTTATTACCAACTACAGGTCCAATCGAGGGTTAATATCTAAAATATATAAAGAAGTAAAAGAAATTGAACATCAAGAAAAAAATAACTCAATTAAAAACATTATATATATGTGTGTGTGTGTGTGTGTGTGTGTGTGTGTGTGTGTGTGTTGTATCTAAACAGAGAATTCTTAAATGAAAAAACACAAATGCCCGAGAAACAAAGAAATATTCAACATCCTTAGTCATCACAGAAATGCAAATGACACTCATATATATCTGAAGTAAAGGTACTCCAACAGACACTAGTACTCCCAGTGTCAGGATATTGGTTCTAATATCGTTTTTCAAATAGAGGAGGAAAAGTCACTTAGAGAAGTGACCAACTTTGAGATGACCCCAGAGTATCCTGTAGTTCCAGACAATAAGACATGTTCAAAACCCCAAACCAAAGTGAACCACCACAGGAATACGTCAAAAGGACAAAGCAGTTTACCAAAAGGGTCCCAAATAGGCAAATGAGGAATATTTGAGTAACAGAATAAATGTGGTATTGAATTGTAACTCAGAATCCAAATAAGTAGAAATGCTTTCATACCAATATAAAATGACTATGTATATAAATAAAAAAAATCTGAATCTCCTATATGGAAGAATTCAAATTTACTGACGTATGCTGTCCTCCAGGAGATGTACTGTAAGATCTACCTCTTCTTTGGCTGTGGCTATTCACTGTCTTATGAGGGCTACGCAATGGTACTTCCCTTCGATTGTTGTCCTAACTCTATAATAGCAGCCAATGGATAGACTACATCCTCAAAATATGAGTAACTCCAGAAAACTGCCAATGTCATCCAAGAAGAGGAATGCCTGAAAATTGCCACAGTCTAGGTGGGCCTAAGGAAACACCAGAGTGAACTGAGATATCCTGGATTGAATCTGGAACAGGGAAGAGAACCGTTAGGCAAGCGGAGAGATCTCAGTGGGGACCGATCTCAGTGGGGACCCGAGAGTTTGGTCAATGATACTATATTGCCATTTGCTCTTAATTGTGTGCAATATGTTATCCTGGCACAAGACACCTGGGAAGAAACTGAATACAAAAGCTGTAGGGGTTTCTTGTAAATCGAAAGATAATGCCCAGATTCAAAACTTCATATATGAAAGGACCATTGATTCTTTATTTTAGTTTATTTTTTTAAATTTTATTTTACTGATTTATTCTTATTACATCTCAATGGTTATCCCATCCTTTGTATCCTCCCATTCCTCCCTCCCTCCCCCCCCCATTTTCCCCTTACTCCCCTCCCCTATGACTTTCACACTTACTCTGGTGCCTCATATTTGACCACATCCCCTGGATGGGGAGGCCTGGTGGCACTCAGAGGAAGGATAGCAGGCTACCAAGAAGAGACTTTATACCCTATGAGCATTTACAGGGGGAGGAAGTCACAGTCACAGTCATAGGAGATTCTTTATTTAAAAAAATGTTTGATAGGCAGATTTGGGCCCAGGGGTCCCGCTCAAAATAAGGCACCAGCCAAGGACAATACAGGCGGTAAACCTTAAACCCCTACCCAGATCTAGCCTAGCCAATGGACAGAACACTCTCCACAGTAGAGTGGAGAGTGGGATATGACTTTCTCACATACTCTGGTGCCTCACCTTTGACCATGTCCCCTGGAGGGGGAGACCTGGTGGCACTCAGAGGAAGGACAGCAGGTTACCAAGAAGAGACTTGATACCCTATGAGCATATACAGGGGGAGGTAATCCCCCTCAGGAACAGTCATAGGGGAGGGGAGTAAGGGGAAAAGAGGAGGGAGGGAAGAATGGGAGGATACAAGGGATGGGATAACCATTGAGATGTAACAAGAATAAATTAATAAAAAAAATAAAAAATAAAAAAATGTTTAATGATTTATTTTTATTTTATGTGCACTGGTATATATGTGTGAGGATGCCAGATACTCTGGAGTTACAGACAGCTCTTCCCTACCATGTGAGTGCAGGAAAATGAAGCCAGGTCCTCTGAAAGAGCAGCCAGTGCTCTCTAACCACTGAGCAACTTCTCCAGCCCTGGAACATGGATTCATAAAGTAAAACTAGTATGGGGCCCCATTCAAATGACGCTTTACTTTTGAACAGGAAGCGTGAAGACTAAGTAGGCATCATTGGTTACCTCGTACTGAACCTCCACATTCCTACTGTTCCTGGCCTCATCATGTTCTCTTTCTTTTCCTTTCTTGCGCTCTGTCTAAATCACAAATTCCTGCTGTTTTATAAAGCAGAGGTGGTTTGTTATTAATGCCCCTTTCTTTGTTGGATGCTAATTCTGACTTCAAGATCTCAGTACCGGCTAAAAACGCAGTACAGTACACTGGCCTGAGAAAATCTATTGCTACCCAGGGGATGCCTTCCCTGCTTGGCTGCCTCCTCCTAATCCTTATGTTAATACACTTTCTTTTAAAAATAATCAGCACTTTAGTGTACACTTCTTTTGTATTAATTATATTCCAGGCACACCCTCCTCTGGATTATATTTTTACTACTTAGATAGCAATGCACTGAACTGTTTGCTTTTCATTAAAAAAAAAAAAACCAACTTCTAAATAATTTTGAAATAATTTACTATTTGGCAGAGTTACAGTGACAGAAACTAAAATAAACCCACCTACGTGCTCTGTATAGCTCAGATAGCTAGTTTAAGTATGTCTCCCTTGCTTCTAGAACACAGAAATTCTATTCGTTGATTCCCCTGCTCCCCCCATGCCCCCCCCCCCATTTCTGGTAGGATAGCAAAGGTTTCACAACAGGAAACAGGACCTAAAAAAAACCCAAAACCAAAAACAAAACACCTTTCCATGTGTAGTGTTCCCTGATGTTAATGCTATAAACTACATCAGCCAAGATTTCCTTCAAGCGGCTAAGAGCGTGAGGGACCAGAAAGGTAGAGCAGGCAAAGACCTAAGCACACAGTAGTCCGTGGTGTTGCTGTCGTGCGGGGACTACATGCAGAATGGGCCCGGGAACAGGTTCCGAGTATTCACCGCTAGTGGGCTTTGCTTTTGCTCTAAGAGGGACTTTCAATCTGGAGCCCAGGCTGCCCTCAGACTCACCGTCCCCCTGCCTCCTCATCCTAAAAGATAGAATTTTTGTTTTGCCCTTGACTGATCTTAGTATTAATTCTATGTTGTAGTATGCACACTCGGGCACACATGCACATGGCACGGCATGCATGGGGAGGTCAGAGGAGTTTTTCAGGTTGGATCTTCCTTCCATCCGGGGTACTGAGTACTGACTCAGGTCACCAGGCTCGGCAGTGAGCACCTGTGTCCACTGAGCCATCTTGGCGACCTCACCTTGTGTTTTGTTTTTGTTTTTGAGTTAAGGTTTCTCACTAGCCTTTGACTTGCCAAAATGGCTAAGTTGGCTGGCCAATGAACCCAGGTATGCTCCTGTCTCCACTTGCCCAGAACTGGCATTCCAATCATATGCCCCGACACCAGGCTTCTTTTTTATGTGTGTAGAGGTTCAAGCTCAAGTTCTGATGCGTGTAAGGCAAGCACCTCCTAGCCGAGCTATTTGTTTGGCCTTACTTCTAAGTTCGTGTAATGTAACTCCAGTAATGGCTATAATTAACAAACGGCTTGAAAATTTTCTGAAAATTTCATAATCAATTATCTTAGCCTAGTATATAACTGTCTGCTGTATACCTTGGAGAGATGTAATTTTGATCAAAGATATACAATTTTATGTTAGACTGCAGTACTTGGGAAAGTACTAAAAAATCAAATCTGATTTGATTACTGAATTATTTATCATTTGCTTTTAACTAACATACAGTGATTATTCCTATTTATAGGGAACAGTGTGATAGTTTAATTCATTAATTCTATGTGTGTTCAGGTCATGGCAACAGGCATTTATAGTATTTGTCATTGGGAGCATTCAAAATTCCCTCATCTAGCTTTTTAAAAAAAATTCATTTAACTATCATTTAGCCTGGTTGTCTTACTGCACTGTGTAGAATATTAGATGCCAATTCCTTCTGTCCAGCTGGACCCTGTGCCCATCAGCCATCCTCTTTTAATACCGTCTTCCTTGAACCTTTCTAGGATCTCGAAAAAACTGTTCCATTCTCTCCTTCTTTGAGAGCAACTCTATCTTCTGCATGTGAGAACACGCGGTATTTGTCTTTCTGTGCCTGAGTTATTTCTTTAGCACGTCTTTCAGTTCAATTCCTATTGGCTCTAATGGCAGAATTTCATCCCTCTTTATTACCAAATGGTGTTCTGATGTATATAATATCAAATAGCTTATTTATATGTAAATATATTAATATACGTTAATTATATATAAATAAATACAAAGCTTTATTTATACATATAACTACATATGTTATATAGCCACTCATCTTTTTCTTCTTAATTCCATATAGTGTTCTTTACTGGACTTGCTCCTGAAACCCGTACATTGTAATCTCTTGTTTTCACAGAGGTACCTTAAGAAGCTCTGTGCTGTTGGTCAGGTTACTTTTGAAAATGACTTTCAATTTTCCCTACTATTCAAAATTCATGAAAATAAAACTCTGCCAATTTGAAAAAAAAAAAACCCAACATGGTATTTAAAACAGAATGAGACGTGATGTATTTTAGAAATACTGTCATAAAATTTAGGTTTTGATTCAAGCATGCACATAATCACATATAACTTAGTATAAATCCTTCATATTTTTATTTTAAATGTATTTTTAAATTTTATTCACTTTACATCACAACTGTAGCACCCTCAGTCGTCTCTTCCAAGTCCCACCCCCTATTTCATTCCTCTTTTCTCCTACCCGCCTCCCCTAATCCTCATCAAGAAGGAGCCCTCATCCCCTACCATCTGACCCCTGCCTATCAGTCTATTAGGACAACCTGCATCTTCTTCCTCTGTGTCCTAGCAAAGCTTCCCTGCCAAGGGGAAGCGAACAACAAGCAAGCAACAGAGCCCATGTCAGAGACAGCTCCTGCTACCTGTATTAGGGGGTCCACATGGAGACTGAGCTACCTATCCACTCTATCTGAGCAGGAGGTCTTGGTCCTCTCCACATATGGTCTGATGTTTGGTGCATCAATCTCTGCAGGCCCCCCTGAACTGGGATTTGTTGCCTCTTTGGTCTCCTTATGGAGCTCCTGTCCCCTCCAGGTCCTTCTATCCCCTGTTTCTTCCATAAGACTCCCTTTGGTGATCCACCCCAATGTTTGGCTGTGAGTCTCAGCATCTGTTTTGATGCCCTGCTGGGTAGTCTTTCAGAGGACATCTATAGTAGGCTCCTGTCCTGTTCTCTGTCTTCAACTGCTTCCAGTGTCTATTCTGTTTACCCTTTTGAATGAGAATTAAGAATTCTCCCTAGAGTCCTCCTTGTTATTCAGCTTCCTTAAGTCTATGGATTGTAGTATGCTTATCCTGAATCATAAGGTTAATGTGCATTTATAAGTGAATATATGCCATGTGTTTCTTTCTGGGTCTTGATTATCTCACTTAGGATGTATAAATGCGCCACAATTTCTTTATCCATCCTTTGGTTGAGGGACATCTAGATTCTTTCCAGAATCTGGCTATTACGAATAAAGCTGCTATGAACATAGTTGAGCAAATGTTCTTTTTGTATGGTGGAGCATCTTTTGGTTATATGCACAGGAGTGGTTTAGCTGTTCTTGAGGTAGCACTATTCCCAGTTTTCTGAGAAAGTGCCAGACTTATTTCCAAAGTGGTTGTAGAACTTGGCACCACCACCAGCAATGAAGGAGTGTTCCCCTGTCTCCACATCTTCATCGGCATGTGCCGTCACTTAAGTTTTTGATCTTAGCCATTCTGACAGGTGTAAGATGGGATCTCAGTCATTTGGTTTGCATTTCCCTGATGACAAAGGATATTCAGCATTTCTTTAAGTGTTTCTCAGCCATTCGTTATTCCTCTGCTGAGAATTCTCTGCTTAGATATGCCCCACATTTTTGTTTGGTTTGGTGGTGTTTATTTCTTGAGTTCTTTATATATTTTGGATATTAGCCCTTTGTCAGATGTAGGGTTGGTGAAGATCTTTTCCCAGTCTATAGGCTCTCATTTTGTTCTGTTGACAGTGTTCTTTGCCTTACAGAAGCTTTTCAGTTTTATGAGGTTTCATTTAATGTGATCAATAGCCTGAGATATTGATGTTGAATTCAGGAGGTTGTTTCCTGTGTCTATGAGTTTGAGGCTCTTCTCTAATTTTCTTATAATAGATTTAGTGTTTGTGATTTTATGTTGACATTTTAATCCACTTGACCTTGAGTTTTGTGCAGGGTGATAAATATGAATATTATTGTATTTTTCTACACATAGACATACAGTTAGACCAGCAGCACCATTTGTTGAAAATGCTATCTATTTTCCATTTTTATGGTTTTGGCTCCTTTGTCAAATATCAAATGTCCACTGATCCACCAATCTGTTTCTATGCTAGTACCACGCATATTACTGTTGCTCTATAGTACAGTGTGAAGTCATAGATGGAGATTCCTCCAAAAGATCTTTTATTGTGCAAGATTGTCTTAACTATTCTGGTTTGTTTCCATATGAAGTTGAGAATTGTTCTTTCAATGTATGTAAAGAAATGTGTTGGCATTTTGATGGGAATTGCACTGAATCTGTAGACTGCTTTTGGTAAGATGGCCATTTTTACTATGTTAATCCTACTGATCCATTAGCATGGAAGATCTTTCTATTTTCTGATAACTTCTTCAATTTCTTTCTTTAGAGACTTGAAGTTTTTTTTTTTTCATACAAGTCTTTCACTTGTTGGTTAGAGTTATAACAAGATACTTTACTTTTTTGTGGCCATTGTAAAAACTGTTATTTCCATAATTTCTGTCTCAGCTCATTTGTCTTTTGTATACAGGAGAGCTACTTTTTTTTTTTAAAGTTAATTTCATATACACCCACTTTGATGAAGTTGTAGGAGTTTCTTGTTAGAATTTTTGGGGCCACTTATGTATATTAGTCTATCATCTGTGAATGAACTTTGACTTCCTCCTTTCCAATTTGTGTCCCCTTGATCTCCTTTAGTTGTCTTAGTGTTCTAGCTAGGACTTTGAGTACCATGTTGAATAGATATGGAGAGAATGGGCAGCCTTGTCTGTCCCTGATTTCAAAGGAATTGAGTTAAGTTGCTCTCTGTTTAGTTTTATAACCACTGCACTTAGTTATATAACCACTCATGTTTCAAAGACAAGGTCAATTCCATACCTTTGTGGTTGTGAACAGTACTTCAATAAATATTAAAGCATGAATATCATATCCACCGGATACACACAGAGTAGTAAAACAGATGGATAATATGATAGCTCAATTTCTTGTCTTTAAGAAACACATATTTTTTTCTATAAAGGATGGATGAGATAAACCTTTAATACTAAGTTTTGTCCTGGAGTTTAAATCATGAGGAATACTCACAATATGTATTTGTCTTCCAGCTGGAAAGCCAGAAACTTTCAATAGAATGAATAAAGAACAAGCTACTGGGCCAAAATCTGTAGTTGTCTTTAAGAAGGTAAAGACAGGTAGTATCAATCCTTTGAGTTCCAAGGTAGTAAGGGGAGTCTAGCTTAGGAACAGAAGAAATGTAGTTTTTATACAAAGGTCTAATACTCAAAAGTATCTATTGGCTATCTATCTATATATTTGTTTATCATCATCATCATCATCATCATCATCTGTCTATTATCTATCTATCTATCTATCATCTATCTATCTATCTGTCTATCTATTTTAATAATCATCTACCTGTATATCTATCTATCTATCTATCTATCTATCTATCTATCTATCTATCTATCTATCTATATCTTTATCTACATGTATTTATCTATCATGTATCATCTGCCATCTATATATCTATCATATAATCTATTATTTGTCTATCATCTTTCTCTATAATCTACCATCTGTCCATTATCTCCTTCATCTACTGTAGAGGTACACATCTGTAATCTGCCATCGATTCATTCTCAAGGGTGAACAACTAGTTCCTCTACTTGAGTGGAAAATTCAGTGAATTAGTTTTTTGTAGAGTAGTCTACATCAGCAAATACAGATTTGAGATAATTTTTAAAATATGCTTGTTTCTTTTTATGTAGTGGTGGTATGGGCTGCCACTCAGCTGGTGCTTCCACCATCCTCTATCCACAGACTCTGTATGTAGCTTGCACATGGCAAAGTACTCGGTTGAAATGTTGGCCAGACAAGAGAAAGGTAGGCATTCCTTCCGATCATTGTCCACTGTATAATGTGTCCATTTAGTAAGATAGAAGATGTAGTCTCACTTTTTTGTCTAAGAAGTGAAAATAGTGGACATCTGGCAGTATCCTTGAGTTTGGGTTGCATGTGATTGTGAACCACCTGACATGAGTTCTCAAAACCTAACACTGATTCTTTGACAGAGCAGCAAGTGCCATCTCTCTGTCTATGGAATGTGAGATTTTGATCAAGAAAGGTCCCCGATGAACTTAGATAAGTCACCTAGTAGCAAGTCCAATCAGAGCAGTTGTTTTCTTGGTGTGTCCTTTACACTGATGGAAGATACATCCCAGCTGGAGAGAATCAATCATATTTGGATTTAGAACAGAGAGCAAACACGTAGGAAAATTATCATGCACAAGCTATATTGTCTCCTCTGGCGTGTTTTCCTCTTAACATCACTCTGCAGTTACCTAGTATAAGTATTGTTTGCATGCTTTGCATAGAATATCCTTGATGTTTCTGTGGGACCGTCCTCTTCACACACATTTTGTGATAATTATGCTTCAAAGACAACACGCTTTTGGAATCCTGTCCCTTTGTAAAGTCTGCTTTGCAGCTAATTCATAAACTGTTCAAAAAAATCAGCCGCATTAGTCATACCTTGATTTTCACCTAAAATAGTTTTATCTAGCTTGTGACTGCTCAAATAGGATGTGTTTCCAAACAATTTCTGGTTCTTTTAAATATTAAATCCATGAATTGACACCTTTGAAGTTATTTAAAGAAATTTGCCCCAGGCTTTGAAATTTTAAAGACAGCTCCAAAAATATTTCAAGTAGTTACAAAAACTTTGGTCTACATCCCTAACTTTTAAAGAAATAGGTTGTGAAAGAGAATGTTCACTTGATATTTTTACTTCTGATGGACCTGATCATAAATCACGACAACAAAATGATTTTGATGAGTGTATATAAGGACTTAAGCAGTCAATATTGCCTCAATGTGAGAAGAATATTAGTCATGTATAGAATTGCTTTCGTCATCTCAGTTGGGCCTTTTGCATTGCAAGACAGGGTCATATAAGTTTACTTTACAAAGCACAATAGCTGAGTCGCTTTGTGGGATGCTGCAAAGTGCAGCAGGCTCCTGTGATTGTTTTCGTTTTCCACTTCCTTTCCTCAGATCAACTTCTACCACTTAGCTGAATTTTTGAAATCTCAAGTTGTATTTCCAACCAGTATGCTTACATAGGCTCTCCTCTCTCTCTCTCTCTCTCTCTCTCTCTCTCTCTCTCTCTCTCTCTCTCTCTCTCTCTCTCTCTCTCTCTCCCCGTGTGACAGTCTGAGGTATTATTTACACACCCATTTTGAAATTGATCTGTACTGACTTGAAATAAATGTCGATTATCTAGAGCATGCCCTTCATTCTCTGTGGGGCACAGGCAACCTTGTTATTCCTTCATTCTCTCTAAATATTTCTACTCCAGTGCAGAATGTACATGATCATGACTTTAAACATTACCTATGGGCCACGTATGTTAGCAGTACGATAGTAAACATGGTTGTGTCATGCAGTTGTGCAAGATTTCTTTCTCTTTTCTTCAAAACTCAGGAAAAAATATGTAATCTGAATTGCTGATTTTACTTTGACATATTTCTTTTTCTGGACACCCATGTATGATCTCAATTAGTCAATCAATATCCACAGTTCTTCACATAGTCTATTTGCTAATGAAAATCATCACTAATAATAATTTAATCCTTCCCTTCACTATTTCTTTTCCTTGAGTGTGTATCAATTATACAATGCAATGTGCATCACCATGCCATTTTCATAGGCGCATAATGCACAATGATCATATTCATTCCTCAGTGCCCATCCTTGGCTACCGTTCTGCTGATCCTCTTCTTCCTCCTAAATAGTCTTTTCTCTATCTTTCATTAACATTTTTTAAAAATACAGATTTCAGATTTGAGGAAAAAGATGAAGTTTTGAGTTTCTGACTCTGACATACTTAGTTCAATACAATGATCCCCAGTTCCATCAATTTTCCTGTAATTGTTACAATTTTGTTGGTCAAATAATACTCTATTGTGTGTGCATATATATATATGTATGTATATATACATATCAATGCTATTTTTATTTATTCATTCATATATTAATGAACACCTAGGTTAATTTAATAACTTTGCTATTGTAAACAGTGCTTTCATAAACATGGGTGTGCAGGCATCTCTATTATGTACTGACTTTGATCTCTTTGGGTACCACATAATCCAATAGCTGCAGAATATGTTTAGAATATTAAGGGACCTTCATAGCAATCATCATAGTGATTGAACTTCTTTAGTGAACAAACTTATATTCCCACTGCTTCTATGGCCCCCTAAACCTGCATCTCTACTATAGTTTGTGACTGTTGAGTGTGTTGATTACCTTCGTTTTGAGTAGAGTGAGATGGAATCTAAATGCAGCTTTGTATATTTGTTAGTTTTGGTGGTGCTGAGCGTTGAAGCCAGGGACTTTACAGAAAGGCATGCAATCTACTAATGGGAGTTCATCAATATCATTTGATATGCATTTTCTTGCTGACTGAAGGTACTAAATGTTTTTAAAGCCTTAATTGGCCATTTGTACTTCCTTAGGAGCTGTTCAGTTCGGTTGCCCATACACCGACTGGGTTGTGCTATCATAGTGTTCAGTTGTTCAAGTTCTGTATGTCTTCTTCTTTTTTTGTTGAAAATTCATAATATCCCACCATATTCTATATATTCTCATCTCAGATCAGAAGTTAGCCCAAACTTCCTCCAATTCTGTGTTCAGCATCTTCACTCTCCTCATTGCTTTCTTTCCCTACATAATTATTTGTATTCACGGAATCTCACTTGTCATTCCTTACTGCTATTTCCTCAGCTATAGGAGTGTTATTGAGAAACTCACTGCATGTGTCTGGATCTGGACACTTCTTGTCCTAGTAGCTTCAAAGTTTTAGGTCTTACTTTAAGGCCTTTGATCAATTTTGAATTGTTTTGTTATACAACATAGGAGAGAAGAATCTAGTTTCAGTCTTTGACAGATGTATGTCTGGCTCCCACAGCCAATATTTGTTAAAGAAGAAAACAGATGACAAATACTGGGAAGGGTGAGGAAAGAAGAGTCTTTTCTCACCACTGCTTAGATGCGAATGTGTCCAGTCACTATGGAAATCAGTACACTGGCTTCGCATCAAACCAACACCAGAGTTACCATTTGATCCGACTTTGTTTTTCTTGGATATATACTCTTGGGTGTATACATATTCTTAAGTCAATATACCACAGAAATACTTGCACATCTGTATTAATTGACGTACTATTCAAAATAGCCAGTAGGTGCAGCTTGTCTAGATGTCCAGCAACAGAGGGATAAATAAAATATGACAGAGAGGCATAATGACTTTTTATGCAGGCATAGAGAAAAATAAAATAATGAAATTCAATCGTAACCTGATAAGAGCTAGAATTAAATACCGTTTTATGTCTAGAATCTGGATGTAAAATGTATACATATATCTGTGTGTGAGTGCTTGTGTGAGCTTATGAGTGTGTGTGTGTGTGAGAGAGTGTGTGTATGAGTATGTAAGTGTGTATGTTTATGAGTGTGGGTGAGTGAATGTGTATTTATGAGTGTGTGTCTATGTGGGCGTGAGAGAGTGCATGTTTATGAGCATGTGTGAGTGTGTGTGTGTATGTGTCTGTCTGTCTGTCTGTCTGTCTCTCTGTCTCTCTGTGTGTGTTTGAGGGGGATCATGAGAGTTGGGAGAAGGATCATGGAAGAAGTAAAAAAGCACCTTGGCCAGGGTAGCAGGGAAGCTAACTGTAGCTGTTGACTTCTTTCTCCTCGCCCCACCATTCTTTTCCCAAATTCCACCACCAGCTGTGTGACAGACTGCCTGCTGCAGCCTCCCCTTCCTCTCTGCCCTGACTCCAACAGATCACACAGATATCTCCCTAGATGTCTCCCCACTTATCTCTTTATTCCAGTCCCCAAATCCATCAGGCACTCCTAGAAACCCTTGAGCTACTCGAGTGGTGGAAGCAGACAGGCTACCTGCGATCTTCTTCTGCCCCTTTCCCCTCTAAGTCCAACTATCCAGTCTTACCTACCTCCATGACAAATGACCTGCTACGGTGCCCCCTTTCTCTGCCCCTACCTCTCACTTATCATGCAGACTTTGTTTTCTAACCTTCCTCCCCATTTGCTCTGTTACCCAAGTCCCCTACCCCAGCAGGCATTCCCTGGCAACCAACCAGCCAAGCCTGAAGGGAAGCACTTAAGCCAGGGTAGCAGGTAGGTGAGCTTAAGATCATTACCCTTCCTTCAGTAGCCAGTCCCTGCGTCTCACCCCCTGCTCTGTATCAGACTAACTGTTCTGGATTCTCTTCACTCTCTGTCCCCGTTCCCAAGTGACTAAGCAGGTCCTGGTGGGTCACCCTGCTTTCCTCTGTCCTGTGCACTGCCTCTGCCCTGCACAACCCATCCTGATTACTACCATTGGCTCCCAAATCCTAGAAACATATTATACCCAGACCCCCCAGAGGCCACACTTAGTATGATCCCAGAATTTCCTACCAGGCAACACACAACCTCCTAAGAACCAGAAACGGTAACAGAAACCAATTAACAAGTATCCACGCAAAAGTGACAAAAAGAAATATAAGCATCTTGAATTTCAATCATCCCAAACCCAGGTACCTAGAAGCCAGCATAAAAACAAAATCAATAACATCCAGGACAGTGTGACTCACAGAGCTCAAGAAGACTGCCACAATAGACCCTAAGATTTGTTATGTCAAGACAAAGACTCTAGAGTGGCCCTTATGAATATGCTATAGGTTCTTAAAGAGGAAATGAGTAACTCCATTGAAGAAAACTACAAAAGCACAGACAAACAGAGAAAGGGAATAAATGAAACAGTTCAAAACCTGAAAATCAAAAATAAAATTCATACAGAAAATTGGAACTAAGGCAAATCTGAAAATGAAAAATTTTGGAACTCAGACAGGAACCTCATGGTCAAGGATTGCCAACAGATGACAAAAGACAGAAGAGGGAATATCAGACATTGAAGACACAATAGAAGAAATGGATACTTCAATGAAAGAAAATGATAAATCTAAAAAGCTCTTGTTACAAAACATCCAAAAAATCTGCAACACTATGAAAAAAACCAAATATAAGAATAATAGGAATAGAGGAAGGGAAAGAAATCCAGATCAAAGACACAGAAACTATTTTTAACAAAATCATAGAAGTGAATTTTCCTACTTAAAGAAGGAAATACCTATAAGGGTACAAGAAGCTTACAGAACACTTAATAGACTGGGCCAAAAAGGAAATTTCTTTTGGCACGTAATAATCAAAACACTAAATGTAAAGACTGAGAAAAATATCAAAAGCTACACAGGAAAAAGACTGAATAAAACATAAATGGTGGCCTATTAGAATAACATCTGCCTTTTCAACGGAGACTATAAAAAACCAGAAGGGCCTGGGTGATAGGTGTTCCACAGAGGCTAAGTGACTGCAGATATCAGCCCAGAATACTATACCCGGGAAACTTTCAACCACAACGAATTGACAAAATAAGACATTCCAGGATAAAACCAAATTTAAGCAATATTTATCTATGAATCCATTTCTAGAGACAAGACAGGATAAATGCTAGAAAGAAAAGTTCAACCTAAAGAGGTTAACCACACCTGAGAAAACACCAGAAACCCAAACTGGCAAACCAAAAGAAGGTGAATGTGCCCAAGCACAGGCACATACCACCACCACTGCCGCCATCACCACCACCACCAGCTACAGTATCAACAAAAGAATAGAAATCAAACAAGGCTCATTGGTACCTGTAAACATCAATGCCTTAAATTCCTCAATAAAAAACACACATTTAACAAAACTGATGCAAAACCAGGTTCCATTCATTCCTCTGCCGTATTGAAGAGACACACTTTACCATCCAAGAATCAATCTACCTCAAGATCCAGCCGCACCACTCTTGAGCATATACCCAAAGGATGATTCACTCTGCCTCAGAGACTCATGGTAAACTATGTTCATTCTTGCTACATTGATAATAGCCAGCAACTGGAAA
Organism: Acomys minous; assembly: GCF_964271855.1. NCBI lineage: Eukaryota > Metazoa > Chordata > Mammalia > Rodentia > Muridae > Acomys > Acomys minous. The sequence continues at coordinate 85,797,949 of NC_140492.1, read as the reverse complement.
GAAACTAGCTATCCCTCAACAAAAGGTAGATGAAGAAAATGTAGCATATTTATACAATGGGGTATTACTCATCCATTAGTAAGAGGTATCTTGAAATTTGCAGGTACATGTATAGAACTGGAGCAAATCATCCTGAGAACAGAAAGACAAATATGGTACGTGATAGGTTTGCATTGATTTTACGTAGCTGTTACATCAGTAGTAACCAAGCTACAATCATTAGAACCACAGAGGTTCTACATAGAGTGAGGGTCTGGGGGCACTGATCAATCTCACTAGGAAAGGGAAATAGAATAGATGGTTATGGACAGATGGGACAGACTGGAATGGGAAGAGCAAGTGGGGAAGGGGAAGGAAGAAGGGAGTGAGGGGTAGTGTACAAAGAATACAGTTGAAGATTTCTTTTTTAAAATATAGCTTATTAATTTATTCATATTACATCTCAATTGTTATCCCATTCCTTGTATCTTCCCATTCCTCCCTCCTTCCCGTTTTCCCCTTACTCCCTTTCCCTATGAGTGTGACTGAGGGGGACCTCTTCCCCCTATATATGCTCATAGGGTATCACGGGACTCTAGGTGAGAGAATCAAGGGAGAATGGGGAAATAGAAGGACCCAGAGGGTCCTAGAAACCTACAAGAAGATCCTTATGATGGGCTGATCTGGGCCCAGGGGTCCTGCTGAAACTATGGCACTAGCCAAGGACAATATATGCAGTAAACTTCGAACCCCGACCCAGATTTACTCAATGGACAGGACATTCTTCACAGTTGAGTGGAGAGTGGGGTCTGACTTTCACACGAACTCTGGTGCCCCATATTTGACCACGTCCCCTGGATGGGGAGGCCTAGTGGCACTCAGAGGGAGGATAGTAGGCTACCAGTTGAAGATTTCTAAAACATATGCATCTATGTAGGAGATAGGAATGCAATCACCTAATAATTGGGGAGACAGAGCTTCAGCTGAATATCTCTTGTCACCAAATGAAACTTCCAGCATTGGCATTGTGTTAATATATAATTGAGTTGTTGGCCAAAGGGATTTTATGGGAACTCCCAAACAACCCAGGCTGTTACCAAGGCTGTTTTGCTCTCCTCAAACTGATAGCAAGTTGCCATTGCTGAAGACAACTCCTGTACAACTCACAAATAAAGAAGTTGAGCTGGTGGTTACATACTGTCTTTACTCCTACTTGCCTGTCTTTGGATTCCAGAATATACTCTGCATGCTACCAAAAGAGAAACATAAACACCAACCCAGCTGCAAACCCTGTGATCTACAATGGTGTCCTGCCTACAAGACATGCTAGTGCAATGGTGGCACAAAGCTTGTAAGAGTAACCAACCGATAATTGATTAGGTGTAAGGCCTACCTACTTTCTGATCTTTTATGATGTTCTTCCTAAGGGAATAGAGTCAAGAAGCTATGGCCAAACTCTCTGAAACTGTGAACAATTAAACCTTCTCCCCCTTAAGCTGTGTCTTTCAGTTATTTTGGTCACAGCTACAGTAAAGTAATATAGGATCTCTAATATCTGTAAAAATCCCTTCACTTTTGATACCATTGATCACCCTTTAGTCACAGTAGTACTGGGTCATCACATTTTCTATCGTTACATGGTTAGGAGAAAGTTCAAAAGTCATCATCCTTTCTCAAAAGACAAATATCACTTCCCTTCTCATTTGTGCAACCACTACATGATAGATACCTAAAATTATATGTGTGGAGATAACATAAAAGTAGAAGAAACACTGAGAAAGAAAGGGACAGGGCTTGAAGAGTAACTGGGTCTGGGAGAACGTGCACAGTGTAGACTGCATTCTTGCATTACAAGAGCTTCGTGTAACCACGGATAATAAAAATTTAAGAAGAACAGTAAAATAAGCACCAAACTCCTACTTCCCTTATCTTTGATAAGGACCTATCTGGAAAGGGAACTAATTTTTTTAAATCCCACCTTAAACTTGGGTCTGTAATCCAATTAGACAGCTTTAGAGCTTGGATCTTACCTCTGGAGAACAAAGAACATTTATTTGCCAGTCACTATATGGACCCTGAAAGAAGTGTGTACCCTTTCGTTGATTATTTATTTTCTGGGCTCATGGAGTTTCTGTCTGCAGATAGCTTATGCTGGAGGGCAGTTGCATGGAGTTCGATTTCTGCCTGTGACCACTGGCTTCATTCCATTTTTGATAGCCCAGTGTATCATCCACCCAGAAGAACTTCTGACAGCGATAAACAACCAACAGTATCTTTTTTATTTTAAGAACATTTCATACAGCATCTGGCCTAGACAAAGTTCAAGCTAATTTGCAAGTGTGAAAAAAAACCCTCCATAATGTAAAAATAATCTTCATAAAATATTTTTAATATGTTTGGAAAATTTAAGGTTGAGGACATTATAAAAATGAGGAACAACAGTGTCATTTAATTACCTGTTACCCTAAGGTGTTTTTAAATTCATCTGGATTCTCCCAGTATTCCTGGCATTGATAAAGATGGTCGTGCAATACTTGCTTTTGTTTGAAGAACTCTGACAACATTCACTCCCTTGAGCAAAGTATTCTAATAATGACCACGAAGGACTTTCCCTAAATCATAAATTTCATATGTCTCCGTGTGACATTTGTTTGAAGAGGCTGCTCTTGACAAATCTCTTTCCTTTTTTAAAAATAATACATAATGGTAGCTGAAATTATATGATCTTCATGTCTCCCATCCCAGGTAGACTGGATGAAAGCAAGAGTCATTCTTTCCTACCTTTGCCCGGACGTGTGGCTCTGCAGTGCAGTGGCTTTGTACTGCAGTCTGTGAGCTTTCTGATGTTCATACCATCTACTCCTTCATATTCCTTATGGCCTAGCTCAAGTGTCCTCTCTGACAGAGCTCTTAGACTAGACAATGTACAAAGCCACCTGCTTACATTTCTTTTTGTTTCCATGAGGATCTTTATTGCAAAGAAAAGTTACTTCCTTTAGCAGAGCAGCTTTCATTTTGTTAGAGGAACACAGAAGAGTCTCTGTGTATATAGGCTGGTCTTTACTTTGAAATCGTCCTGTCTATTTCTCATGTACTTAGAGTTGTTTCATCAAAATATGGGAACGTCTAGAGAAACAAGCTCAAACCTAAAGAGGAAACAAAGCTATTTTGCAGGGCTGGTCCAAGGATGCTGGGCTAAGAGGAAGTCTTTACTTTGATGTGATGTTGTCCCTGTTCCTACTGAAGAGCAGAAGAGAGGGAAACAAAGCAGAAAAAGAAGATGGAGAGAGAGAGAGAGAGAGAGAGAGAGAGACAGACAGACAGACAGACAGACAGACAGACAGACAGACAGACACTGAGAGAGAGACAGAGAGACAGAGATAGTGACAGAAAGACAGAGACAGAGACACACAGAGAGAGACAGAGAGAGAGAGAGAGAGAGAGAGAGAGAGAGAGAGAGAGAGAGAGAGAGAGAGACAGAGACAGAGACAGAGACAGAGACAGAGACAGAGACAGAGAAAGACACACAGAGAGAAAGAATAAAAGCAAGCAGTGCCCTTCCCCTTTGCAGCACTATCATTTGGTTCAAATTTGGGTGCCTTTGAATCCCATTCCTGGAACTCAAGTCAATATGTCATCTATAGCAAAAGAGACAGACTGATGACTCCTCTGAGGGAACCCAGTCTTTTCCTAACACTCAAACCTCTGAACCCTTCTGAAATGTTTGTTATACTTTACTATTTCTAATTAATAAAGTTAATAATAATGTATTAATTATTATGCTTTATTAATTTCCTCCATAGTCATTATTAGGGCAAGTGAATGGCTTGGAATGTGTATATGTTTCCATAGTTATTATGTTATTTCTTTTATAATAAAAGTATAAAGAACAAAAGGATATATTATTTTATTTTGTTTCAATGGCAAATTTCCACAAACTAAGCAGCTTAATATAGCACAAATTTTACTTTCCTGTATGTCAGAAATCTGACCCACTACTCACTACACTAAAATCAAGGAGATGGTTGGCTTGTAGCCCCCCCCCTCTCTTCAAAACTAGCAACAATTAGTAGAATCATTCTTCCTTTCTGTGCCTCATCTTTATGTCAGCTTGAGGAATTTCGAGATTTTCAGGACCTATGTGATTAGATTGTGCCTACCTATATAATAAGATAATCCCCCTGACTTGAGATCTGTACCCTCACTTATCCAAAGCTCCCTTTGCCACATAAGGTGAACGATTCTCAGATTCTGGAAATGGGGGGGGCAGGCTGGGACTTTTATTAGTTATTTTTCTCTTGCTATGATAAAACACCATGACCAAGGCAACTAATAGATGGAAGAGTTTATTTGAGCTAATAATTGCAGGTAGAGCTTTTGGTCCATTGTAGCAGGAAAGTGTGATGCTGCAAGCATCAGACATGGTAGGCAAAGCAAAACACTGAGAGACCACACCCTTAACCATAAGCATCAGGCAGAGAGAGTGAACTGGAAACAGAATGAGGAAGGTTTTCTTTCCTCTCTCTCTAAGCCTGCCCACCCCTACTCGTACACTTTTTCCGGCAAGGCAGCAGCGTCTAAACTTCCTCTTTGCCACCAGCTGGGGCCAAGGTTTCAAATGCCTGGGACTATGAAGTACATCTCCTTCAAACCACTGCTGGCATCTTTGGGGGTTGGTATTTCACCTACCATTGTGACCTCATCTGTCTCCACTCTTAGAAACTCAATGCCTTAAATGGTGTCTGCTTCATATTTTCAGTAATATTACTAGAATGGAAGAACTTAGGTAATGGCAGGTCCTATGTTCTCTTTTGTCTTATACTTAGCCTGACTCTTCTGGGACCCACTTTAGCAGTAGAAGGGCAGTTTATAGTATATAAAAAAAAAATCTATCAATGATCCATACACCGGGTAGCAAGGAGTCTACCCATAGCATCTTACCCTAAATGTAAACAGTGTGTTAAAAAAATTTGACCCCATATATCCAACTGTCCCAGCCATCTGAGCACTCATTACTGACAGTCACACGTTGCACCAGGAACTCTGAGAAATGAAGGGCTTCTCTTACAAAGAAAAGGAAGATGCTCTAGATTTGATTACATCATGACACTGCAATCACTCAGACAACCGAAACCTTGCACTTGGCCCCCTTCCTCAGTGAACTCACCAGACACATGTACACAAGTGCAGAAGGGCAGGCTGAGCCCCACACAGTGATCATGACATCTCTTTTCACAGGTCATTTTGCATAACATGCAATTTAAAGTATTGTTTCCATACGACACAATCTGTGGCTGGATAATGTTGGACAACTGTTAAATTCTAAAAAGGGAATAGACATAACCCTAATGTAATTATATCCTTGCCACAGTAGTACCACGTTCTATAGCTTCATGTGCCCCGATTGTCCATTGGCTAAGATTATATCTCAATTTTTTTTTTGCCATTCTTCCTTGTTTTCTGTCCTGCCTCCTTATCATACACAACACAATTAAGCTATTACTAACTGATAGCCTCCTATAATAGCAAAAAATAGATTATTCCTCTGAAATAATTCATACAACACTATGAATGACTGAGCATATTACTTATATTTTGAAAGTAGAACATTTATGCAAATGTGATTTTTTTTTTCTTCAGGAAAGTATGAATTGCACCAGTTTTACTTATTCTGGGGCCCCTAACACAGCACTTGACAAGAACTGAGTACTCAGCTGGCTGGGGGACAGGAGGGAGTAGCTCTCAGTAAGGGGGATTCATCTTAATGGCCATGTTTTACTTTCATTGCCTGAAGCCTTATCTTCAGTAGCTGAGGACTAAGACCAGCAGCCTTTCTGCCCTTGCTTGCTATTCCTTTTTCATAGCTAGAGATTTGCCTTATCTATGCTGTCATGTGGTAACAAATTCTCTTACGTCTTATGTGTGTCTCGGAAGTTCTTACTTGGGAAACGGCTCTTCTTCCAATAGGCAGTGTTAGGGCTGGGGCCGACCTCAATAAAAGGCATCTCTGCATAGGAAAGTGCATCTTAGGCCAGCACATGATCAAGAGTGCTGACTGAACTGAGTTTGAGCGGCCACATGAAGGATACAGAATGTGAGTTCAGACTTCTGACTCAGACCTAGCAGTTGTGGACTTCCTCAAATACCATCTTACTGTTTTGACGGGCTCTTTTTTTCTTACTGCTTCCATATTATGGCCCAAGCCCACTCACCTGTGAAGCCTAAGGTCTTCAGTTAAAGTTGTACTAAATTGTTTTCCAAGAAAGATCAAGATGCTAGTAGCAACTGTACAATTTTATACATGCTGTAACTAGGTTAACCACCTCTAGAAGGATTTTTGAAATTAAACACACAAAATATCAATTGTGTGATTGCAATGAACAGTGCGAGCATTCAGCGCTGTATTTTTCAGTGAGTTCAGCCATGTACCAGGGGAAAGCTAAACAGAAAATATCATGGCCTCTGCTTAAGGGAACATACATAATAATGCTCATGGGGCAATGAAACAGTCAGGACCTGCATGTGTTGTGTCCCTGCTTTCTGGCCCTTCCTGTCCACTTTCCCCTTCCCTTTGTCACTCTCTTATTCTGAAGACAGACATACTCTGGCTAGGAGCATAAGGAGCGATCACAAAAGAAAGAGGTAAAAATGATAAACAATTGACCCAGTGGGCAAAGAAATGAATTACAGAACTATAAAATAGCATGTGGCGAAGTTTGTACAGATGGGGGATGAATAAAAAGAGGCACTGTGCCTGTGACTAACTTGGACAGGAATGGAAAAAAAATCTTATAATCTCACTTTTCCTTAGTTTGTTTTGCTGGGTAGATTCAAATTCCTCAGTGACTCCCCTTTCTGGTTTCAGATCTTTTTGGTTCATCTTTTTTTTTCTCTCTCTCTTTTTACACAATTTTCCATCCCTTATTCGAGCTTGCACATAACCCTGTAACTCAGAGGGCTCTTGGTGTCTGCACCAGTGTTCTTCGCCCATATAGCACACAGAGCAACACCTGGCCGCATTGGGAAGCAAGACTGAGTGAACCAGGTAGGAGGGCATGTGTAAAAATTAGCTCCATGGCATTTTCGTCTCTCCTCCCAGATTGCTATGAAACTCCGCACAGCCACAGGGCTCTAGGGCTTCACACCTATTTGCCTGTTTGAACATCTGCACTTTTGCCTGCTTAGCATTTTAAGTGTCACAGTATTTGCCTATGCTGCTGTCTTAGTTAGAGTCTCTATTACTATGATAAAACAACATGACCATATGCTCAACGTAAGGAGAGGAGGGTCTATTTGGCTTCACTTTCACATGACATCGTTGATGGACATCAGGACAAGAATTCAAGACAGAAACCTGGCATCAGGAACTGAAACAGAAGCCATGGACGAATGCTGCTTATTGGCTTGCCTCTCATGGCTAGTCAACCCTCTCTTTTTATATACTCAGGACATTTTGCCCAGGGATGGCATGGTGCACAATGATCTGCACTCTCCCACATCAATCATTAATGAAGAAAATACCCCATTGATTTTCCCACAGGCCAATCAACTGAAGTTGCCTCTTCCCAGGTAAATCAAACTTATTTCAAATTGACATAAAAACTAGCAAGGACAGCAATTGGCCCACTTCCTTCTTTCTGTGTCCATACTACTTTTCCTTCAAATGAGTGAAAGTCTCTAAATACATACAAATATGTTTTTATATTATATTAAAAGCCACAATTATGGTTTGGGTATGAAATGCACCCCACTCCTCCTCAAAGGCTCATGTATTGAAGATTTGGTTCTCAGTGTAAACAGAGTTTGGGGCAGAAGGGATGGGGCTGACTTTATGAATGGATTATTGAGAAGTGCTGGAAACTTGGTCACAATAATTAGGCTTTGATGTATTAATCTTGTCCCTTGCCTCTTCTTTTCTGTGACTCTGTACTTCCCAGTCACCATGAGGTAGCAATCTTTCTCTACTGTCTGAGCCATCTCCCCAGTCCCTGACTCTACAATTTTAATGGAAAAATCTAAAAACGACCACCAGGAACAGAAAACAAAATATTTAACATGAGAGTAAATTAAGATCTATACTGAAATATCATATTTTATAATTATCATTATAAAAAACCAAAAGATAATGTGTGGAGAAAAGGGAACTCTTGAATAGTTTGCAGGAATGTACACTAGCACAATTAATATGAAAAGGAATGTACAGATCTTTAAATATTAAAAATAGAACTACTGTGTTATCTAGTAATCCCACTACTAAGTATACATTGAAAGAAAATTAAATAAGGATGTTGAGGAAACATATGCATATTAATTATATCACTATTCACAATAGCCAAGAAATAGAAACAAACAAACAAAAATCCTATGTGTCCATGAGCTGAAGAATGGTACATATACATAGTTGAATATGATGCAACTATAGAAAGAATGGAATTCCAAATGGAGGTTAATATGTCCAAATGAAATAAGACAGTCATAGAAAGGCAAGTCACACACAAACCCATTCATGTGTGGAATGTACAGTGAGGAAGACGATCTCATAGAAAAATCTGAAGAGAAAGACGGGGTGTAGAAAGGTTGTTTCTAGGTAACTCTCAGAGTTACAGTGAGATGGAAGAAAGAAGTCCTGGTGTTTCATTGCACACTGCACACTATTGTCAAATGAATGATACCTTGTGTACATGTGTACAAATCAGGATAAACTTGGATGCTTTCACCACAAAAAAGAGGTAACTGTTTCTAAACAGTGTGTTTGCTTTAGTTTGAATATCACACTGCCTACACATGTACTGTAGTATCACACTACAGCATAACTGTGCATTTAAAAAGTAACAGTTAAAATAAAAACAAAAACCAATTATTCATATTTAGAAGTAACAAAACTTGGTTTTAATACTTATTTTCACTGTAGCTGGTTTTTTTGTTTTTGTTTTTATTTGTTTTTGGTCTGTTTAGCAGCCTTCTTTTTAAATTGCTCTTAAAATTCTCTTTGATGATTTTAAGAGATTAAGAGATATTGGGAAACACTTAACATCTCTAAAATTTCTACAGCAAATATATTTTTGGACATTGCCCACACTAGCTCATTTTCATGAGGAAATTTTTGTTATTAATTTTAGAATAAAAAATTCTAGATATTAAGGGAAAAATAAAACCATTTGAGTCACACATTACATCAGAAATACGTGTGTGTGATTTCATGTTTGACTCTATTCAATTCTTTTTAAATTGTATATTAAGTTTTCACATACGTGTACTGTATTTAGACAACTTATCTCCCTCCCTCTGAACTGCCCCACCCCATCCCTTTCAAATCTATGCATATGACTGTGTATTTTTAGGGATGACCACTCAGGATTAGATAACCGAGTAAGGGGTTTCAGCCCTATGGCAAACTCATTCTGTCTCTCTCTCTCTCTCTCTCTCTCTCTCTCTCTCTCTCTCTCTCTCTTTCTCTTCACATGGCCCCACGAGACTCTCTCATCCACATGTCATGTCTACTAATGCTGTCCCTGACCTGGTCTTGTTTACATGACTATATTACTGAGACTTGACAGGGGTAGCTTCCTTGTCATATATAGAATCAACAATTTCAACACGGACTTCCAGTTCCTCTGGCTTTTAGACTTTGTGACTCTTCTTCTGAGATGTTCCAGGAGTTGTGCGTACAGGAGTTATTTTGTGCTATATCAACTGTAGGTAGGCATTATTTCTTGCATTTTTACTAGCAGTATGTTTCTGTGATAGGCTACTTGTTGCGAAAGGAAGCTTCTTTAATGAGGAGTGATATTTACACTTACCTGATTGGACCCCGACACAGGGTAAGCATGCTGTAGGTTGGATGCTGTGAAGCCAGGAGAAAGATCTGACTAGGCTGGCCTTGTGAATGGGCTGTGCAAGTGATAATGCACCTGAGGATTAGGAAATTTCCTGGTTTAGCTTTTTAGATTTATTACATTAAAACAAACAAACAAAAAAATCCTGAATGGAGGCTGGGAATGTAGTTCCCTTGGCTTGCCTAGCCTCAGGATCTCCATTTGATCTCTGTAGCCCATAAGCCAGGCATGATGGTACATGACTATAGTCCAAGCACGTCAAAGGTGGAGGCATGGAGCTCAGAAGCTTAAGCTATCCTTAGATTGTGAATTCAAGGCTAACCTGGGCTACATGAGATCCTGTCAAAAGCAATCAACCAACATTACTGAATGAAGCAAACAGTAACATTGGACTGAAGTTCTAGGAGGCAAAATTACACAGCAGAGACATCTTTTTACACAGACCTTACCTGGTTGCTATTTATCATCAAACAAAGCCAAACATTTGCAGTATATGAATATTTTAGAATAAACTAGTGTCTGAGCACAGAGTTAAGTCAATAGTTTGAAATCAACACTTTGTTTCTCTATATACATTTAGCTGCTGAGACATCCTTTTCAGTGAGTGAAGTGAATCTGAGCACATTCAATAAAGGGAAGCAAAAATTACCACATTTTGGACTTCCCTTCACAGCCAGAATGATTCTGTTGAGTCTGCCAGCAGGGGATTTTGCGTATTAATACCCCACCCGGAAGAGCTGACATGTTGAAAATGAGATTAACACTTCCCTGTTTTACATTAACTAAGGCTAAAGTGTCATTTGCCTTATCAGGAGAAAATATTCAATACAGAAGTGATAGGGTTGAGAACAAGGTACGGTTTTAAGAAAAATGTTAAAATATAAAGTAGGATGTTTGATGTGATGGTGGTGATTCTTTGAAGATAAATACCTTGTGCAGATAAGAGCCAAAAAATAATAAAAATGACTCAAGAGCTAAATATACACACGTGTGGCATACCAACTCATTTCCAAGTTGATGCCAACTGACACAGTAAATAACTTGTCAGTATCCTAAATGTTTTTAGAAGTAGCACACGAATCCACTGTGTCAAGGACACTAACCCCAAGGTATGTGTTGCCAATTCCAGAACAGCCTAGAAACAGAGAGTAAAGGAAATGATTTATTCGTTCGTATATCAGGTAGTACTTCTTAAATCTCCAACTTCACAATCCATCTTGATGTGATTTTACTAAGATGAGTGTATAGATGGGAATATACGAAATATGCTAGTAAAGGGAACCCTCAAAATTACTATCAGATCTAAGTTGAAATGCGGCTGCATCCGTAGGTCAACAGTGGCTTTCCCAGGCCAAGAAGGCTGGGACATGCGCCTTATTCAATAGCATCACTACATGGGACTAGGTGTTGGCAGAGGAGCTGGGACAGAGGAAGGAAGTTCTCTGTGGTCCATGGTAGATAACAGCTAAATCCAGAGGGAAAAAATCCAACTCCAATAGGTTACTGAAGCGAGGCATAAAGAGGGAAGAGAGCTATTCTATGAAGATTTTGCCTATATATTCCTAAAGAACACATGGGCAGCGTGTTAACAGGCCAGAGCAGAAGTGGCAGGCTGAGCTTTCTAAGTAGAGTGGGCAGATACATGACTTTTGGTGATGGGACATCACGGTTAGACAGGCAGCTGACATGTGTCAATAGCGGTGTTGTTACAAAAATGACCGTAGGGCATTCACGTTGTGAGAAAACAGCGCATCTATGGATATTGCAGGTGGTGAAGCAGTCAGCCTTCCCCCCCCCCACCCCCCATGCCCCTTCCCCCCCCCCCCCCCCGGCACTGTAACGAACAAGTCAGTGAGCATAAACAGAAAGGCTTGGTTTCACCCAAATGTTGAAGGTTCTGCTTCATTATCTACCGTGCCTGCTACTTTGGACCTAGTAGAAGGGTGTGGTGCAAAGAAAGAGGAATCTTCTGGCTAGGGTGGGGAAAGAGGAAGAAAGAGGAGGAAACTGTGGTCCTCACCATCCCCTCTGAAGACTAAAAACCTTCCCTTATAGGTCCCACATTTTATATCACTCCCGGTGGTGGCCACACTGAGGACCACTGTGGGACATTCCAGATTCCAGATTGCAGCCAGGGAGAAGAAAAAGAAATGCAACCCAGATTTTATCCTGCTTGCTAAGTATATATTATTCAGGTACTAAAAATAAAACACATTCATGAATATTGTTTCTGTTTGCCTCAGAGCTTCTAATCGGTGCTCTCTTAGGGAATCTTAATGAAAAGGAAGAAAGGTGGGAAGGGGTTGAAAAAACAAAAAAAAAAACAAAAAACCATGTGATTTCAGGAATGCCAGCCACGTGAAGGGAACTTGATGCCTCCCAAGAGAGGTCGCAGAGGGTCCTGCCTGGGGAGAAGAGGATAATAATAATGAAAGCAGTAACAGAAGAGTGCTGGTGGGCGAATGAGTCCTGAAAACCCGGGGTGAGGGAAGTGGGAGGAAAAGGTAGTTGTGACCTTTGCAGGTCTGCCAGGAGGATGTGCGAGTGACGCAAAGTATGGACCACTGGGCCATGGGGCAGGATAATGTCAACACATCCAGGGGATTCCCAAGGATGCCCGAGAACACACATTTGCATTCTCAGGATCATGGAGACCCAAATTCTCCCAGGAAGTCGTGTCTTTTTGTACTAGATGATTCGACGCTGAGTTGGGGTGGGGATTGTTGCCGGCGGGGGTGGGGGGGATGGGGCTGGGAAAGAGGAGGGCAAAATCACTGAGAGAAATTAAACAGTCTGAAAGGAAGGTAAGATTATGAAGATAACTGTTTACCTCTCAGCTGCTTTGTGTCTCCTGAAACGAGGCTGGTTTTGAATAGTGCAGCGTGTGTACTGTGGAATGTGGGTATTGTGAGCAAATTGACTGTCTCAGATGATTTGACACATTTTGATTTCCACTTAGGAAAATATCTGTTAATCCTATTAGAAAGAGAAGGAGAGAGTCCTGAGCAGAAAGGCAAAAAGATCAAACTCCTTCCCGTATTAAACTCTCTGCCACATCCAAAAGACCTCACGGGCCTCATTGCTGACCTGTTTGGCACTGCGTGGAAATCCCCATCTCCACCTCCTCCTCGTCGCCTGCCTGGCACTGGCAAAAATCAAGACAGGACTGGCTGCCCTCTCTGTGGCGCACTACAGGAGAAAATAACTCTCACTTTATGCTTTTCTCTTCCTCTGATTTTTTTTCCTTCTCTCCTTTGCTTTCTTGTTTCTGTGGCTCACTGTTTGCTAATATCCAAGCACAGACCCTTCTTTGTGCTTGGCAGATGAAGCAGCTTTATTGTTTGGTAACTCCGGGGGGGGGGGGGATAGGGTATCTATGATGCTGTCTAGGCCGAAGCTCCCCACCCCACCCCACCCCACCTCACCCCCGGGAAGGCTAACCACTTCCATCCTGCTCTCAGAGGAACTGCAGCCTCGCATTCCCCTACCAGCCGCCCTCTCTACATGGAGAAGGTAGATGTTACTGCTCAGAAGGACTTCTTGTCCTCACAACGGTGTTTTATCTCCAGTTTTGGAGACCAGGAAAAGTTGCCTAGAACCAGAATCTACAGGGTGTAAATCATGGATGAGGAAAAAAAAGGGGAGATGTTTTCCCATTTCTAACCCCTTTCTGTGTTCTGGAGTAACGGGTAAGCCTGATCAAAAAGCGCCCCCTCCCCGCACCCCCCTCCTGCTCATTTGTCTCAAGAGCCAACGCTGGAGCCCAGCATGCACCTAGAAACACACACTCACAATCCTGGAAAACTGTTCATTAAACTCCACCGACAGGTTCTCACCCAGAATCTGCTCCACGCCAAAGCAGCGTGCTACTGCTTAATCCCCCTTTATAGATCAGGCAGCGAAATAAAGAGGGTGGGGCCGAAATGCAGGGAAGTCTGCACACTTGTTTGGAGAAGAAAAAAAGGGGGGGAAAACACAGGGATTTCTTGTTCTCTCCTTTATGTTCTGAGTTACCAGGATTGACCAGAGCACTGAGAGGCACAGGGCTTTTTTTTTTTTAAGCGTTCACAGTACTTTCTCCTCCACAGGGTAAGTGCTACATGCAACGTGGGAATTTTGAGCAAGATCACATAAGTGTCTTTTAAACCATGGCACGTTGTCATTTTTGTATTGCTCCTCCCTCCGTGTGCTAAGGAAGAAATAATTACAATCACAGCTGACATTACTGAGGATGAACTAGGTGCCAAGCAGGTGGTGCGCTGCTTAGGTAATACATTTCCTTTGCTAAGATCCCCAGGCAATAGGTATGGGAGGTGGTGATGCTGCTCTTTAGAAAGGTGAAACAAGTTGGTCAAGAAGTAGCAAGGCTGGGATTTGAACCCGAAGCTTCCAAAAACCTCACACTTAACTTCTTTGCCATAATCTCCTTTATAAATAGCTCCCTTGAAAGTATGCTTTCTGGTTTTCATTTAAGATTTTAGAGACTGCTCCTTAAAAATAGTTGTACTATCATCTGCATCATTACAATTTTCTGCAATCAAAGCATAGGGTTTCCTGGAGACAGGGCCTGTGTCTCTTACCTTTGCATACCCCTGCAGCTCTGAAAACAAAGCCGGCCCAGAATGCGAGCTAAAACAATTATTTGTTGAACCTCACTTTACATTATATCGGATCTAAATAAAGCCCCCCCCTAAACAAGTTTACTTCCCTCACACACACGGAGACTTTTCCTCTCCTCTGCGGCCATCACGTTTTTGTTTTGTTTTTCCAAAGGATGATTTTTTTTTTTGAATGCAGTTGTCTTGTCACTTAGTGTGATTTGAAAGTGAGAGCCTGTGTAGTGCTTTCGCCTGCCCTCAGCAATCAGGCCTCACACTCATGAGGCTCTGATTGTAGGAGTTGCCTTATTTGCATTGATGAGGATGAGCCAGCTGCTAAAGCACACAGACCTGCACCTGACACAATCACTGAGTTGAGGATTAGTGGGGGAGAATCAGGAATCCACTGAGCTGCTGCATGGCAATCCCAGCCCCACATTAGAGTCACTCATGCAAAATGACCCAAATTTGCAATGAGCACAATTAGCAATCCAAAGATGCATGTTAATTTATGCCCTAATATTTCCTACACTTCCCTAAATTGAAAATAATAAATATACCCTTTTCTTTCTTGATGAGTCTGGGCATAAAAACAGTTCAGAAGACTAAGGATCTGTAGGAAATGTGCAAACCCCAGAAAAAAATGTAAATTTCTTTGGGTAACTGGCCACCCCTGGCAAAGTTTGTCATTAAATAGCTTTGTGGTGTCATCACCTCCTTTTGAATCAGCAGGCAGCAATCGCATATGAAGATAACATACTAAATACAACAATAGTTATAATATATGGGAAAGACAATTTTAAACTTAAAAAAAAGGATTAAAAATTTATATCAGGGATCAATATTTTTGGGGTTATGTTTGGGTAACATATAACCATAGATATAGTCAGGTATTTCAGAGTCCTAGAAGTACAAGCAATTGTTCAGGGTGTTTATTACAAAGATTTTGTAAATCAAATCAAACGTTATCAAGCCCTGGGCTGTGCTTCTGTATGTTGACAGTCTATAGGTATTGAAATGCTCACCTATACTTTAGTAGGGGGGGGGAGAGAAACCCCCACATTTTATAAAAATTGAATAAATGATCATTCAGAGCAAAAGCATGCAGTTCAAAAGCTAAACCTCCCATTGGAGAACAGAAAATTTAATGAGCTTTTAATGGAATGCAATGCTCAGAGTAGTAAATTATTTGTTAGTTGACGATGCAATCAGCATGCTGATTAAGGTTGCTTGGTTTTTTACTAAACATTAACTGAATGAAAACGGGTAGTCCTTGTTCTGCTTGGGGGCTTTAAGGAAGCAAATGGACTTTCAGAACAGAGATTGTCAATAAAGGTGAGTGCACTCCAGGTGTCATTTGAATATGATGATAAAATACTAGTGATAAATATTTAAAAGCATTTTAAATCCACAATGTTCGCCTAGTGTATTGTGGACTCGGTTTAAAGAAACAGTGGGCCTTGGCAGGCCTAACAACAGACCTTCTCTCTCTCTCTCTAGAAAGAAATATCTAGATCTGCTGTTTTCGATTGCAAAAGAAAAAAAGGAGGAGGGTGTGCTTTGAAAATATAAATAAATGAGCATAAACTCGGGGACTAGAAACTGCCTGGGAGTTTGGAATGTAAACCTAAAGAGAGACAGAAAGAGAGAGAGAGAGAGAGAGAGAGAGAGAGAGAGAGAGAGAGAGAGAGAGATCTAAACAAAGAAAAACATCCCTGCAGGATATAAAAGAAAGCATGTGCTTATCTGGATAGATTGAGCTAAAATTTTTATTAAGCAGTTTCAATTTTCTGATATTTTAAAATTGTTGCTATTAGAATATTTATGATGTTAAATTTGTAAAGCATGGCATTATGGGGACATGGGCATTGTGAGGCTAGCATTATACTCTTATGTGTTGGGTCTGAAGGTGTACAAAAGAACAAGAAAAAAAACAGGAACAAAATTGTGGAATTTTTGGCTATTAAAAATATTAATTCAAAATTTGTTAGAGATACATCTTTACTACATTTTAGTCAGTCTGTATATTAGTCATAAATTGTTTATAATAGAGGGTTTTTGTTATTAAATCTGTTTAAATCAGTGGGTTGGGTTTTCCTTTAAAACAAGGCTTTTTTTGTTTGTTTGTTTTTCTTCCTGCCAATTGAAGAATCGTGGGTTTGTAGGTTAATTTTCTTCGAATAGCTACAAGGTTCTTTTTCTATAAATCCCAATTAGTTTCATCATTGGTGATTCTCTGGCAATGATCAGGTACCCTTAAAATCCGATAAATAACTACCTCTCACTTTTAACTATTCCTGTTTATGACCCAAGAGGTTAAAAGCCTTTGACTGGCATTTGACTTTTGACCTCATATAAATGTTATCTTATCAGGCCCTGCTTGTTAACTTGTATTGAGTGCTTGTCCCTGATGGCTTTTAGATAAAGGGTTGTGGGTTTTTTTTTCTTAATATATTTCCTATAGGAACTAAATCATTCACATTGTTCTGTGCCTAGTGAACTCTAGTCTACTCAGTTGCTAGGAATCTACTAGAAAACACCAATTGTATTTTTATTTATCCCCTACCTTATTTTAAATTTGGCTTTATGGGTGGGATTTTATGATTAAAATACATATTTATTATAATTAGTGGTACTAATTCCCAGTGATCGTAATCCTTTAGCATGTTTGTCAAGAAGCTTCACAGCTTCCTATTTTCTCTTAAAAAAAAAAAAAAGAGAAAAACAGAAAAATTAGCTTGCATTTTGTACCAGCATGAGATGAGTCGACAGATAATTTATGGAAATCTTGTCTCCCCAGACTTCAGAAGTCTGCTTAACGAGAGAGTCATCAGTAAGATATATCTTTCTTAAAAAACCAAACAGGCCATGAATGGTGCCTCCGCTAACCTTTTGGGAAAAGGTGCCCAGGGTGTCCGTTACCTTCCATCCTGACAATTAAGGAAACGTTGGGTCGTTGATTTTACTGTAACTGTGTATGTTGCTCACCCATTCGAGTGTACATGTGTGTGAATGTAGTCACTGTGCACAAATCTAGTATGTTTGAATGCTTGCATTTTAATCTCTCCACACGTCTATAGCACTGGGAGGATACTGCACGCAGACGCTGGGGTCTCAGACAGGCTCCTGCTTCCTTTGCTAATGATCTACAGTGTGCTTCCCAAACAAAATACTACATTAATTTCCATGTGAGGAACAGGCAGTAAGGGGGGGGGGGGGAAGACAGGAGAGGCAGCCATCTTGGAGACAGTCTGCCTTTCAGACTCTTTCTCCAGCTAAAGC
>NC_140492.1:85615254-85775254 GCF_964271855.1 Acomys minous | reverse complement strand
ACTTTCATAAGATGTTTGGAGGAAAAAAAATACTGTAGCGTTAAACTCGAAAAGGAAAAAAATACAAAATTGACATTTTTTCAATGCTTTTGCTTAACACTGTTTTCATTAGCTTTTTCCTCATTAGAATTTATGATCCATGTCCATCTTCATACTTTCATATCTCTGATTTCTGTTAAATTTGCTAACAGAGGTTAATGAGCACAAAGGAATGGGAGGCCTGTTTGCTTTCATCTACGATGCTCAGTATTTTAAGGTTGTTTATATTTGCATACAAATTTTTTTTTGGTAACCTTAAATTATTAAAACTCAGTGAAATTAATTGCATTGGAGTTAACTAACAGGGGGATTAAAGAAAAAAAGAATTAAATTAAACAGTGCAATTCTGCTGAATCGTAATGCTTTCTTGGGCTTGGGCCATCTAATGCCCTCTCCAGGACTGCGCAGTTTTGGGCTTCATATTTGTGGAAGAAGAAGGATTGGAGGTAGAAGGATGTGTTTTTGGAATGGTGTTTGACAAGGGGAATGAACGCAGACACCAGAACAATTATATTACAATCCCATTGGGAATGCCAGCACCAAATTTAGCCAGACGGATGGGGCACTGTCTAGACGGTCCCTTTTGTGTATCAGCTGTTTTCCCCCTGCTTTATTGCGTTGCCTGAATGTGTGAGTTGAACATGCATATGGATCCCAAACACAGCCATTCCTGCTGCTAAACCTGCTTTCATTTGGCTACCATTCAAGGGCTACGTGTTCCTACTGAACTCCCTTTACAGTATTTTGTAATTAAAAGTGCAGCTTCCACATTAGTGGCTTAACAAAGGCCATAAGACAAAGTAGAAGGTGCCCAGGCTGTTTCTTTATGTGAAAAAAATTAACGGGGTAAACATTTTTTTCTCTTTCCAAACATGTCCACCTCTTTTCTACTGAAACGAAAGAACACCAGAAAGATAAGAAGTAAAACAATGAGAGGAAAAAGCCAGGGTACATATAAATTACCGCCTTTCCTTTTGAAAAGGGCAAAGGATACAAAGAATGTGTATTAAATGTTTACAGTGTAATTAATAGCAGCATGTGTGTGTGTGTGTGTGTGTGTGTGTGTGTGTGTGTGTG
Organism: Acomys minous; assembly: GCF_964271855.1. NCBI lineage: Eukaryota > Metazoa > Chordata > Mammalia > Rodentia > Muridae > Acomys > Acomys minous. The sequence continues at coordinate 85,774,138 of NC_140492.1, read as the reverse complement.
TGTGTTTAGGAGTTTACTCCCCACACACTTTATTTGGTAAACCAAGAGGAGCCCACTGATCAGGGTTCTTATGAAATCTCGTAAATAGATCCCCAAACTCTCCTTAATATACAGTTACACATTGCTTTCCTGTTGTTGGGCAGCTAGGAAATCCCAGAGACGTTTCACATCTGGACAACTGTCAGGGTTCTGTATTATTTGCCAAGCTGGTGCAGGGAGGATAAGGCTTCCTTACACATGTCCACACAAAACAGCCATTGTTCACAAGAGTAGGGATATACCCCTAAGTAGGGTGTACACTTCATGGGTGATGGTGCTGACAATTTGATATGAACACAAATTAATTATTGCAATTAGGGAGTGGGAAATAGCAAAACTCATTAATGCTGGTGAAATTAGGTATGAAATCTACCTTTTTAATTTAATTTAATTATTTATTTATTTTTATTTTTTACATATACATTCATATTATTACACATATATATAATAAACTACCTACAGCAAGAAGAACCACGAAACAATCAGGAATTATATAAATGTTACATTTATACTGTTTTGGCTGTTTGTATTTGGCATCCATGAAGAAAACATCTTTCTTATCTTGGTGTGTCTAAAATTCTGAATGTAAATCAATATCTATCATATCTCATCATTATCAACTTAAAACATCTATCTGGACCTAATAACATCTTAACCCCCAAACAACTAACTTGTTCAGGTAGCAAACTATCCCTGTCATCTTCTCATTTGGGAAGCTGCTAACCTGCACTCCCTGTATACTCAAGCAATTAATTTTACTCCTTCTCAAGTCTCTGATAGGGTTCAACACCAGATCGTTTAGTTTTACAATTAAGTTTAGTTGTTTAGAGATCCACTTTTGTAAATAAAGGGTTTATCAGCAAATTTGCCTACCAAGAATTGAAAAGCTCAAGAAATTGGAATTCCACAAAATGTAAGTCATTTTAAGTAAAATATTTGCCTCACACAAGGAGCCCAAAGAACTCACTGTTTCAAGAGAGATGAGAGAAAAAAATGATGTATCACAACACGGATAACTTTAGAAAGTTCAGTTGCTGAAATCAGATTTGATGAAATTCTTTCCCCTGAACAGCAACAAACAGGGCAAGAGTTTATATCTGAAGAGGAGAAAAAAGTTAAAATTAATGATAGAAAAAATATTTTTACGCCATTACATCTCAGTCATTGAATTTGGATTTTAAAATGGCGATTTTCAAGTTTTTGTTGCTAGAAGTTAATAACTGTCACATACTATGGGCAATAAAGACTTTATCCATCTTTTGTGGATTAGATTTTGATAAGGAGGGGAAATAAATTCTTTTTAATTTTATTAATAGGATACACAAGGGGTGATCTGATTTTGGGTGGTGGTGGTGGTGGTGGTGTGGTTTTGGTAGTTGTGGTGGCTTTTTGGTTTGCTGCTGTTGTTTGGTTTTGGTTCAGAACAGCATATTACAAGCCATCCTGAGGTACACAGTGACACCAGATGTGAGAAACTTCAAGGTTGGAGGCAGGGACAGATTGTACAGTTGACAATAAACATGGAGATCTTCAGTAGGCACCGAGTGGTTTGGTGTTCACAGGCTTTCACTCCAACTTCAGTTAGCATGATAGATGGAGAAAGACCACCACACAAGGCAGAGAGACAGAGAGAAGCAAAATCACTGCAAAAGTGAAGAATACCAGAGGGAAATTGGGTGGCTGGTTTGTTTGGGGGAGTGGATGGTGTGCAAGAATACTGGGGGGGGGGGGGGGAGGGGGCAGGGGGAGGGGGGAAGCAAGAGCAGTGGATGAATATTCTAAGCATTGTTTTAACCTAAAACAGAGATGCTTCCAGGAGAACGGATTTCAATGGAGCGGAGCCAACAATAATTATAGAGATTTTCTTGTTTTGCTTTGTGAATGGAGAGCGAGCACCTCTTTTCTCTGACACGCACGCACCGTGAGATGGAAGCCGAGCCCAGATTTTGAAGCGATGCACCTCTGCCCCTTTGCTTCTCCACACCACAGTGGCAGACCTTCCTTTCTCCTCCTCTCCAATAGCTATTGGCATGAAATTGTGCGAGAGAGAGGCAAGTGGCAGCAACACCCCGCCCCTCCCCCCCCAACCTTAGCTGGGTTTCCTTTTCTGACAGTCACTTGTTTACTTTGATACAACTGAAGAAGCGTTGAAACGGAAGCACGATTGGGCTGGGCGGCAGTACATATTTTAACTTCCAGAAAGAAAACCGAGCTATTCGCAACTAAGACTATTCCTCTGTTTGAGGTGCTTGAATCTTCCTATGGAGTTTGTTTTACCAATTACGTTTGTTCTGTTGTTTTTTCATCATCAGTAGCAAGCTATAAAAGGAGATGAAAGGATTCTCTCAAGTTTCCTCCAGTTTCTCTGTGATGTAAAATCCTTATCATAGAACCATTTTGTTTTACAGGAAAAAAAATAATCATTTATTAAAATAATGAGCTATGAGCGAATTTTCATGGAAGCAATAAAGCACACTTCTTGTAAAGGCAGCAAGAAAACGCTTATATGCACATGAAACACATAGGGAGAATCTACCAACATTAATAGACTTTGTGACAGAGCAACCCTAAACAAGTTGGAAATAAGATCTAAACCCTCTTAATTTTTTTTTTTTTTTTTTTTTAGGTTAAATTGATGTACACTCGAATCATGGCATGTGAATGGGCTGATCTGAACTTTTCACTTTAGGTGCCATGCTAGAGAAGGTATTGTCACCCACAGATGCCAATCCTCCTTAGGTCTCTGTGATCCGTGAATTTGAGGATGCTCTTTTCTGAACAATGTATTTCCAACACTCAGGAACCAGTTCCTTTCCTCGGCATCATATTTCACGATTTACAAAAATTAAGATTTGAGGTTTGGTTTTTATTAGTTTTCAGTCTACTAAGTTTGACAACTCCATGGTGCCGCAAAAGAGCACCATGGAGCTGTGGATTTAATGTGCTAGCATTATATGACCTGCGCATGAATCTAAAACAGAAGAATGTATGTTATATTCATGGACAGTGTCAACTTGCTGCCTAAGTATAAACATTCCTCAAAGTGGCAGAATTAAATAGTATCTCCTTTAGAACTTTTATAGATTAAATTTGTCCTGTTTTCCTATCAGAAAACTTGAAATGTAGTGTAGTTAGCAGAGGAGTCATAAAACTCTATTATGTGGATAATTTTTACTTTTTGAAGGTGAAAAATGTGCTTATGGATATAGGACTTTTATTTGGAGACTTTCAAAACATATTTTCAATGTCAGTATGAATATGACATATAAATCTGTGAATCCATTTTTAATTTAGCAAATCTCATCAATTCACTGACAATTTTCTCCCTCTGAATTCCCCCCTTTTCATCTCTCCATTAAAAGCATTTCTTTCACTGTAGTAGGGTAATTTTTGGAACAGGCTTGATAAAACAAGGCTGACATTGTTTTAGAAGAACTTTTAAACCATTCAACTCTGATATATTGCAAATGATTAAATAGATATTTAAGACTCTAAAGTACTTAACAACACTAATAAAATCTCAACTCCCAAAATGAACAAATCCACTTTTTAAGAATAGCAGTTAATTGATGCTAATGAGAATAGTGAAATAGTGCATCCATACCTAAGCTAAAATATGTGCTTGAGATCAACAAAAAATAATGTTTCTAAAAGGAAACATCAGTTCTTTTAAAAATGAAAAACGCTAGGTGCTGCAGTCCATATTTGCAATCCCGTAGTCTGAGGTCGGATGACTATGAGCCAGGACCAATGCTGGCTGTCCAGTGAGTTCCAGAATGGTCTGAGCTCTATAGTGAAATCTTGTTTCTGAAAGCAAAGCAAGAAACAAACAAAAGCAACAGTAAGTACTAATAATTTTCAATATAGCAAAAGATTTCATGATAGTTATGTCTATTGGAAGCACAAGGAGAGATGAGCTATTGTGGGTTATATCAAGGCAGTGAAAATACTGAGAGAAAATAGTTGTTTATTAAAATATTTTGAATATAGATACAATAATTTATTATTAACAAAAATGCAGTATGGCATACTTAGACTTGTGTTTACTGTCTTAGAAACTAATTCTAAGAAAAGGAAATATAGATATATAATTGAGACGTATCACAAATAGGTAAGTGAAAACTACAGTTACATAAATATCAAATACTTGGTATGTGTTCAGGGTGTCTATAATTTATAAGAACACATAGACATGTATATAGAGAAATGTTCAACACAGGCTTATTTGCCATTTTTTTTTTACATTGACTCTGGTATAATAAAGAGATTTGTAGCATTTCTAACTGGAACAATTATTTTCTAGCCCTATGTTACTAAGTCAGTTTCAGAGTTTAGTAATTCAAATCACCAAACTGAGAAAGGTTAAATTTTAATTTACACCAAAGATAGGAATGCCCCAAAGACAGTCTTACTGTTCTTTTGTTATTTTGTGGTGATGTCCAGCCTGGCTGTGGGCGGGAGAAAGCAACAGGAAGTTGTTGAAAGGGTTGAGATGGGAATTCTGAGGCTCATAGGCTTCTTTGCTGGTCACAAAAGCTATTATGGCATATATATATATATATGTGTGTGTGTGTGTGTGTGTGTGTGTGTGTGTGTGTGTGTGTGTGTGTGTGTGTGAACCTGAAGACTTGAAAAAGAGCCTTCACACTCCTGAACACCCAAAGTCAAGCTTTTGTACTCACTGGGCACAACTCCCCGTGTTGGCACGGGAAGACAGCTGCAGATGGCTTCATTCAACTCCATGCTCAAGAGTTGTCACTTTGTGTCATAACCTCCAGGTTCTTTGAACGTAACTTTAAAATGTGTTGCATGGGATTGCCTGGTATATGCCTCAACGTTTCTGCACTTGCAGTTTATGCTCTGGGTTCATTCATGGCAGTGGAGTTAGTTAAGGGGCCAGGAGCAGTCGTAGTTTACATTAAGGGAAGAAGATCATCGTGGCTTCAGTGGAGGCCAGATATGTGTGAGAGCAGAATGAGCACTGGCTGTATTGAAAGAGTGACTTTTGTCGAGATGTGCACATTTCACTGGTGTGCTTTACAAGACAGGAGAGGATGGTGTAGTACAAATAAAGTCCTGCTAGCCCTTTACCTCAGTGTTAAATGCTATTTTCTATAGCTAGGTCATCTAGAATAGCCAGGAATGTTTATTGTAGCAATAGATGACTCCTCACAAGAACTGCTAGTGAGCTTATGTGTCTATTTCATCATAATCAAGGGCTACCTAGAAAGCACTAAGTGACAACAAAGCACATTCCTGCTAAAATATTGGGTAAATTGATAATAAAGGGAATGGTGACTTAAGATAGAAAACTCAAACAGAAAGCAGTAGTGATTATACGTCTTGCACACAAGCCTAGTGTGTTACATCAAGTAGACAGTGCACCGTCATATAAAAGAGAAAGTGTGTCCCTTGTTATGGTGACCTAGCTCTGCTAGAAAGTTTTATAGAGTGGCCTGTTCCCCACAGCTCATTAACTTCCTCACATGGCTTGCTTGGTAGAATCTGTCCTCCCAGTTAAAAACTGGATTTTGTCACAGAACTTCATAATTCCCCCCCCCCCACACACACACAACCAGCTGTAATTGCTTGTTTTGTGCATCTCTACTAGAGGGACTCAGTGTTTACTCTTCTACCTCATAAAACGCATCAGTATTAGAGGCAAGTGAAAAGGAGTTCTGACCTTACATAATTTATTGCTCTATTGGCTAGGGCACATGGGCCTACATATTTGCAAAAAGCACACGTATCTATCATCGTTGTATTTTTATCTTGGAACGAAACACAAGCATAAAACCGGAGGTGAATGGAAAAACAAGAAGCCTCACAATGTGGAAATTACTTAATGCGCGCGCACACACACACACACACACACACACACACACACACACACACACACACACACACACTCAAACCCCTTTCTGGGGTGTGGACGATGAACGGCCAAATGTAAGGGGTTGGCCCTTGGAGGGGTTTATTAACAGTCTTATAACAGGAGACCTTGGGATCAGCACATGTGGGATCTGTCAGACCAACATCTCAAGTGGATTTCAAGTCGTTAGAGAAGACCTAATCACTGTATGTTACTCACAAGGCTCTCCGCGAACAAACATGGAAGCCAAGGAGCAGCGCTCCCGCCAGCTCCTTCCAGTGAACCCCAACCCCTCCACAACGCTGCTCCGTTCCTCTCCTGTCCGCCCATTACCCTTCAGGCTCTCTGCAGTCCTTGCTGTCCCACGCCCCTTTTTCCTCTTGTTCTCCAGCGATGCCGATAAAAATAAACAGCTTATTTAAAACATGAGTTTATGCCCATAATGCACGAATAGTGTGGGCCTTTTTAAAATTATTATTTAGTTAAAATATACCTGTGGCGCTGGGTTTTTAAATTAATTGTTTCAGTAGGATTCAGGATAAAGGGTTACACTATGACATTTTCATACATATATGTCTTTGTAGTTTGCTAATATTTGCCCTCACATTAGCCTCTCCTGTCCCTCCCTCTTCTTAGGACATCTTTAGAAGCAAACCCCAAAAGAAAACAGAGAACTGAAATGCTGTGTGGTGTCACCAAAGTTGTTTATGAATACACGCAGCGGCAGTGAAGCCCTTGTGAAACCACTCTCATGCTTACTGATCCCAGGGTGCAAAAAGAATTAGCTTACTCAGGAAAACTCAAAGTCATAATTAGTCTTGTGAATTATAATAATCTGGTCTCATCCCCCATTCCTTTCTCATGTGGTATTCCCAGTGGGAGTTCTGAATGAAAAACGACAATGAAGTTGGCCATTAATAAAGGCACACCTGTGAAATATGAACGTTTTCCTATAGTAAAACTGGAAGCCTGTCCCATCTTGGTCCTTTATTTTTCAATTACAAGAATAACATCACCATATTTTTCCAATTAAAAAAGTCAGTCATAAATTTTAAAATAACTCAAAATAAGAAAAGAAAGATCTCTCCCTGTGTAAATACCTTTTCCTCTTAGTGTAGTTATATTGAATTTTATTTTTTAAGTTGTGTCTAGGTTTGATAGTTTCCTTAAACAAATAGAAACAAAAGATCAAGAAAGAAAAAAATATGAAACTCAGAAAAAAAAAAAACCTCTGTGACTATTCTGAAAGAGTTCAGGTCAGTCACTTTTCCTAATTTGACCAGTCAGGTCACCAAATAGTTTATGTCTACCAGTTTATATCATTGGTTATTTTAATTTATGTAATGACATACACAAATTAAGAGGGAAAATGCAATTGCCAGCCAGCCTTGAAATTTTAAAACATTTTTTGAACTAGAAGTACACTTTTCAAAGAGTTATAGTTTGATGAATTGCTGACTAGTCATAGAAAAACACAGAAAATGCATAATAATTGTATATCCACATAGAACCCAAACTTGTAGAGTTCCTATAACCCTAAAGTTTAAGAATATATCATTGTCAGGACAATAAATAAATTGCACTATATCCTAACAATGGAATATTACTTAACAGTACAAAAAAATACAGTATTGCTTCTTACAGCATGGAAAAAAATCTCAGAATAATTGTGTTTTATGAAAAACAACAGACCAGGAATAAAAGAGAGGGGTTGAGGGAGAGTGCAAACAGTTTTTGTAATGCTATAGGAAATTTAAACTAATCTGTAGTAACAAAAAGTAGGTCAGTAGCAGGCACAGGGTGTTGGCAGAAAGTTCCAGGACAAGGGAATTGTGAGTGATGCAAACTTATTGTTTTGACAGGGGATAGATTCACAGATGTATACACCTGTAAACATTTAAACTTCATAGTTAAGTACGAGCAGTGCATTTTCCCTCATAATTTATGTAGGTACCAGGGCGCAGCACTATGCCATGGTCACTGTTCCAGTTTCTGCTATAAGCTCCTACCTTGAGTTCTCACCATGGTGCCCCCCAGTGACAGCCTGTCTGTCACTTGCGAGAGGAACTAAGCCCTTTTCTCCCGAGGTTAGTGTTTTGTCATAACAGTGGAAAGCAAACTAAGAACAGCTCCAAAGAATTAAAGTTCTAGATGCAGAACTAGAATTACATCAATCCTCATCTTCAATTTTTTTTGAGGTTTATATTTCTTTTTTAATTAATCTATTTATTCGGTTTAAATCCCAATAGTAACCCCCTACCTCCTCTCATCTTAAGGTGGGGAGATACTGTGAAACTGAGTCAACACATAGGGGTGAAGACAGAAGACAATCGCTTCAAGGTCGTACGTCCTTAAAACTGAACTAATTCTCAGTAGTGTATTGATGTGTCTGAGATTACCTGAAAGACAAACATTTTTCGCCTTCATATTTTATGATTTAAATCTATTGCTATTATTTTACAGAAATATTTAAACTTAATTAATAACAACATTTCTATTTAGAGTGAGATAATTATTAATTTTTAAGATACCCTCCTTCCATTTTGGCCAGAATGGGTCCTCACACATCACACAGTACTGAATATAAGATCTGCAATAAACATATGTGCCATTGAGGCTGGGCATAGATTTATAGCTGGGCTTATGTTGAGATTCATTTAACACTTGCATTTGAAGCTTTCAGCAGAGTATGATCATATTTTTTCCCCTTCTGGACTTTTTGTTTTGTTTTGTTTTGTTTTGTTTTGAAAATGGACTCTCCATCGCTGAAAGACAGAGGGAATCAACTTCTCTTCCTTTTTGTGCACTTTCACCAAGCAGCCTCCTTTGCTTTTTGTGTCTTCCTTTCCGCTCTTTTTGATTAAAAAGATGGTGGCATTGGGAAACTAAAGGACTATAAGCTATTGTGTTAAAGCAATTTCAGACAGATCTGTATCGTGTCACGCAGACCCTTCTTTATTTATTTATTTATTTATTTATTTATTTATTTATTTATTTCACAGAAAATCCAGTCAGTAGACAGTGAGTGATTTCTAAGTGATCCACAGGGTATGGGATCAAACCAAAGTGGGTTTTTTTTGTTATTATTCTTTGTTTATTTATTTGTTTGTTTGTTTCTTGGAGACAGGGCTTCTCTTTGTAGCCTTGCCTGTCCTGGACTCGCTTTGTAGACCAGTCTGGCCTTGAAATGACAGAGATCCACCTGTCTCTGCTTCCCCCGAGCGCTTTCTAAAGGCGTGTGTCACACACAGCACTTGGCCAACACTAAACTTTTTGAATGTGGGAATGAGGGAGAATTAGCTTGTCTTTTCAGAAGACATATGAAAAAAAAATTACTGGCCAAGACTTTCATATCGTGTCATTAAGTACTACCCTCATACCTGTTCTCCAAAAATAAAAAGACTTTCCTTGATCCTTCAAAGATCTATTAGCGTAAAGTCACTTTTTAATCTGCTGTTATAAGTAATTGCAATCGGTTTATTAATTAATGCATAATATAATCATTATTAATTACTCTTAACTTCATAGCATTTCACATACTATGCTCCATAGCTCTTTAATATCAAGAAAGATAGAATTCAGAGTTAACCCTGAGGACAATCGACCCACAAAAGCAGTTACAGACTGAATTAGAACAAAGAAATTAAAGTATATAGCTCTTGAACAGGGGAAACTAAATATCTTCTGCAAATGTTTGTGTTTGTTTTGCTTGCATCAGTTCTAGTTATTTCAAATGAGGATAATAAACACGACCTCCAATTCTACTTTATACATTTTTTTTTATTCATTGACTAGCCAACGACGATTCCCGTTTTAAAAAACAATCCATATAGACTATAGTGTTAGAGAGAATAAAGAATTCTTATTTGTTTTTGAATTTTTATAAAAAAATTAAGACTTGGTACTTATATGGTGACTTATACGCAGAAAATGCTGACTAGAAAACAAGACGTACATTCAATTATTGGAATACTTTAGAATCTGCCAACCTCTTTGTATTTGTCTTGCCTCTAAAATTACATCCTTTGCTCTATACATTATTTATTGGCCACTAATTGTTTTTGTACACTGTTTACTATTCTATCCAAAGAACGTGTCATGTCAACACTCCTTCTGGTCCATGACAAGCAGAAGAACAAATTGTATAGAGTCTTGTTTTGGATAAGTAAAGGTAAAATACAAGGAAGAGCAATGTGGCCTAAGCAAATATTAAGAGCTAAGACAGAGAATTGGGTATGAAAAAAAAGCCAGTTCTTTACTTAAGCTCCCTTAGAATGAAATAGAAAAAAGATGGATAGGTGGCACAGCATCTCAGAGCACTGGCTGCTCTTCCAGATGACCTGGGTTTAATTCCCACCACCCACATGGCAGCTCACAACGGTCTGCAATTACAGTTTCAGGGATTCTGACAAACTCACACAGACATGCATGCAGGCAAAACACCAATGTACATACAATAAAACATTAAAAAAATTACACAGAATTCAGCATAAATTTCACCCATTCTCCAACTAGCTTATTCAGTTACTGCCCTCAGCTGACCAATTACAGTTCAATACAATATCTAGTAATATGGAACAACTTTTCTACATTTTCCCTTTTTCCTGAGGCTGGCTTAAGAAGGATGTTGTGTGACACATTTTAAGCAATTATGTGCCTGGTTCATCACAAACAGTCTGAGCAAGACACAGGCTACCCTACAGTCCCAACTACTTGCATGACAGAGGGAAGAAGATTGTTTCGGGCTAGGAACTGTCACATAATCCTGTCTGTAAAAAAAATTAAAATTGCTTCTTACTGTTCCCTCGGAATTTGACACTGCGTGTGTGATTCCTGGGAATCCGATTTCTGTAGCCTTCCATGACCGACCTTGCTCTTTTCTCAGCTTTGTTGTAACCAGGTCTCTGTTAAGCATGGTTTGCCAGCCTCCTCAAGTATCCCATCTGTTGACATATGGATCGGCCAACTCAGAAAAAGAAGAAATTTATGTTTTATACTTATTTGAACAACTGAGAAGCTAATTTGATACTGTTTAATAAAGTGGCCCAGGACTATAAGATTCAGAATGGAGGTGATGGTAAAAACAACAAGGTGGGATGTTTCATAGATACTGAGGAGAAAAAGACAGAATTTAATGATTGAGTGGATACCAGGGGAGTTGTAGATCATATGTTATTCTGGCTTAAAATCTGAGGCCATCAGAAGCTCCTGTCCATCCCAACTGTGGCACAAGAAGTAAAGCGACATTGTTTCAGTGTTGCGCAGTCGTACGTCTGCGAGGCATCTAAATGGTTATGTATCCCATATTGTCTGTAGGCCATGCAGGTATATTGTTTGCATGTTATGCAAAAAAAAAATCTATGCTTGGGAACAGAAGAGTTTACAGGGGAACAAGTGGTCAAGAGAAAACCTGAGACTCAATTAGATCCACTGAGAGCAACTATTGATGAATGTAAGTAACCGAGTTTTAGTGAAATGACAGCTATAGAAACTAGGACTCAGAAACTGTGGACCAAAACTGGAAAGGGAAGAAAGGGAGAGCCTTGCCCTCACAAAGACGATAGCTGTGTTTTATCTTATTTCATATGAAGAAGAATAATAATTTATATGTATTTCCCAAAGAGGTTAAATAAAATCTTCTACCTCACATATCTGTCCTGTACCTCTCATTCCTCAGTATTTCTATTGAAGTTGTTTGTTTTAAAGAAATTATGTCTATTAAGTATTTACCACAAAAATCTGAAATAGGGATGTGGTGACAGATACTTCTTATTATCTGAATCTACTCCACTCCTGACCACTGATCGGAAGGCAAATTTTTATATTCAAGATGGAAAAAGAGACAGGTGAGATGCCTCCGTGCCTATAGGTGCCTAGTGCCAAGCCTGATGATCTGAGTTTAATTCTGAGGACCTACCCGATGGATGGAAAGAACTGACCCCCGAAGGTTGTCCTCTGACTGTCACATGCACACTGTGCCACACCTGTGGCTCCCCATCCCCAAAATAATTAAATTAAATTAAAAATTAAAATCAAACATTTTAAAAGACTGACATGCTCTCACCTTTGGCACACACCAACTCTATAATCAGTCCCTCTAAATGTTACTAGAACACTTTAAAATGATCTATGCGTCCCATAATGCATATAATCAATTATTTAATGTTTAATCAATGTATTAGTAAATATTTATGTGGATTGCAGATGATATCAGGTATGGACTGTATTTTGCTTCTATGATAAGTCAAGTTTGAACTGTATTTTCTTTCTATGATGAAATTAACGCCTTTTTAAAATATTTATTTTATTTTCTGTGTATATCTGTGTGCCTGAGTATATGTATATGCACCACCATTGTGCAGGTCCTATCAGGGACCAAGAGAGGGAATCGGAGTTACAGCCAATTGTGAACCATCCCACGTGGGTCCTGGGAGCCCAACTCATGGCCTCTGGGACAGCAGCAAATGATATGTAATAAAAAAAAAATAAAACCAAAGATTTTAAAAGATGTAACTCATTTATGATACATACAAATCAGTTCCTCTAAAGGATGAGGCATCAGGATGGTATGTAAAAAAAAAAAAAGTAGATATTGCTGAAGTTCACATAACAAAAACTAGTCAGCCAGTGAGCCTTTCAATCTGGTTGATCACAATGCATTGTACTCTTATTCCAGGAAACCAGAGTCTAGCAGAGGCTGAGACATGACCACAGGGGGTCTGTGTGAACATTATGTGTGGATTCATGGGGCCTCACAGAAACTGAACCACCAACCAAAGAGCATGCACAGGCTGGACCTAGGCCACCTACATACATGTAGTAGATGCCTTCATGTGGGATGCCTAACAGCTGGAGTGAGGGATGTGTCTGACTCTGCTGCCTGCCTTTGGGTCTCCTCCCCCTAGCTAGGCTGCCTTGTCCATTAGGAGTGGCGGGGAACAGGCTAGACAATAGATTTGTGAATGGAACATACAGAAAAGAGGAATTCACGTTCATGTTTCAGAGGAAACCTCAGTTGGAACGAGGAATGCATCGACTACCACAGAATTAGGTTGGAGTGTGGGCTGTAGAGTTGGAAAAGATGCCTGCTGCCAAGCCTGACTATCTGAGTTCAATTGCTGGAACCCACGAGACAAAAAGAGCCAAGTCTTTCAAGTTGCCTTCTGACCACCACACTTCACACACATGTGTGAAAGTATTTAGGGGCATGCACACACACGTGTGCACACAAACATACTTTCTCATACACACATAATAACACATACATACATACATACATACATATATACATACAATAATTTTAAAGTTGGACTGAATTGATATTATTAGCTTCAGGAGCTACAAAATGAGCCTTTCAACCAATAGTACCAATAAATGATTTAAAAGCAGCTGCTTTGGATGGGGAATTTGAGGAAATGATATCTGTTTGTTTGTTTGTTTGTTTGTTCTTTTGTCATACTTCAGCTATTCATAGTACATCCAAATGTCTAAGATAATTGTAATGACTGTAAAAGTTTTTGTCTAGATTTTTCAGTTAATTCTGTTTTAAAGCATTTACACATCCCTCAGTTTTCTGGCATGTAGCATATGTTGAGGCCATAACCATGTATTCTCTCATTCAATATCATCCAGTGAACTATGAGAAATGTTGCCACTCTACTTTATGGACAAGACAAATGAGGTTCAACAAGATGTCATTCAAGTAAAATCCAACACAGTGTCTTTTAATTCCTGTGATTTTTATAAAAGTGATTTCTCTCTGGCACTTATTAAAAACTTCAGCTGATACCCACTTCTCTACAACTACGTATTTGTTGAGTTTAATAAGGGACTTTCCCCTAAGTATGCACACCTTTAAAATGCACTACTTAATAAAAGCACCTAAGTTAAGAGAATAAAAATAATTCATTCTACCATGTGACGTGTCTCCTAACGAATACTTTTAAGTGCTATTTTCATTTTCGTTGTAATAATTTTTATTTTTTTTCTCTGCAATGACAGTCTTTATATATGGTGGTATTTTCAAAAGGAATCATGAGGAAATCAGGGGAGATAGATAAATTAGCTTTCAGATGCACGGAGAAGAAACTTGTGTGGCTGAGCATGAGGAAAGAGAATGGGAAGATAGATGGTAATTTCTAGAACCTCTTTTTGCCCAAGGAGCACGAGGAACTTAATAAATCTTAGTTCATCTGTCATCTGTATGCTCTGCTAATGACGAGATTAAATTGGAGCCACGCTTTGAGTGCTTACGGTTTGCCAGGCGCAAAACTAACAGCTTTGCTCACATTATCTTAGTCTGTCCCTGAAGCGTATTTCCAATTTTCAGAAGAAGAAACTTAGGCTTAAAGAGGTTTTAAAAATGTGTCCAAGTTCAATGTCTGGTGAGTGAGGAGGGGGACGAGGAGTCAAAAGCAGTTTGTCAGCCCATCCAAGCAGCGCGCTCGCTCCGCGCTTGCCGGTGCCGCGTGCCCCTTCTTCTCAGAAACTCAGGCAAGGACCCGGATATGATCCAGAAAAGTTAAGTCAGAGCAGAGTAGAAGGGGCCCTCGCAAGTCCCCTCACAGTTTCTACTGTTGGATCTTCCTTTGCCTTTCTTTTTCTTTGAAGAAAGAAGTAAGTGGCGTTTGACCTCTGCAGTATGGCTTAACACCGGAGCCAACAGATCATGTCTAGTGAATTCCATTGCTAAATTAGATTGGTGAGAACTGTGTAACGTTACTGCAGAGCCAGCATACGACACGCCCACGCTTTGCCAAATGATGATGGAAGTGAAGATCATTTTCTTGTAACCTTAACAACAAGTTGAGAAATGGAGTCCTGTGGAATTCCACCAGTGACTTCAAAGGAGAGAATCTCTACTAGTACCAGCTGACCAAAGTTAACTATTGCCTGCAGCGTTTCTCCGTCACACTATTTCTTTTGGAAGAAACGATATTACACCACACTTTAAAAGCCAGCAATTGCAGTAGCTCATGTCGTGCCTCAAATTTAAAGTTTGTGAGTGTATATGAGCAGCCTTGTTTTAAAAATTTAAATTTTTTGATATACATACATCATATATTCATATATATACATATATATTTTATTTTATTTTGGTCATATTCGTCTCCCAAATCTTCTTTCAATACTTTTTCCTCAACCATTGAACGCCTTCTTCTAAGGAAGGCCCCTTTCATTCTCACGGCTTCTATTTTTTTATTTATTTTATTTTATTATAATTTATTGACATTACATCCCGATCGTAATCTCTTCCCTCTTATCTTCCTGTTCCCACCCTCACTCCCTCTTCCGCCCTGTTCTCCTCCCCTAGACCTCTGACAGCTGGGGCCCTCCTCCCCCACCATCCGACCACAACCTATCAGGTCTCACCTGGAAAGCCTGCATCCCCTTCCTCTGTGTTGCCACACGGCTTCTCCTCCAAGGGGCGGTGATCAAATCGCAGGAACCAGGGTTCACGCCAGAGGCAGTCCCCCTTCCTCCTCCCCACCTTCCCCACGCGGAGAGTGAGCTCTCCATCGGCTACATCTGAACAGTGAGTCTAGGTTCTCTGCTTGTAATGTCCTTGGTTGGTGCATCAGTTTGTGCAGTCCCCCCTGGGTCCAGATCCACCAGACTTGATGGTCTGCTTGTGGAGTTCCAGACACCTCCTCACAGCCTCCCCATCCTTCCATCCCCCAATTCTTCCATAAAACTCACAGCACTTCACCCAGAGTCCGGCTGTGAGTCCCAGTATCTGTCCCGATCCCCTGCTGGGTGGAGTCTCTCAGAGAACGTCTATGTTGGACTACAAGATCATCTCCTTAGATGGCAAAAAAAGCATTTGACAAAATTCAACATGCGTTCATGTTAAAAAGTCTTGGAGAAAGCAGATATACAAGGTACATACCTAAACATAGTAAAGGCGATATTCAGCGAGCCTATATCCAACATCCAACTAAATGGAGGGAAACTTAAACCAATTCCACTGAAATCAGGGACAAGACTAGGCTGACCACTCTCTCTGTATCTCTTCAATATAGTACTTGAAGTTTTAGCTAGAGCAATAAGACAACTAAAGGAGATCAAGGGGGTAGAAATTGGAATGGGAGAAGCCAAAGTATCACTATTTGAGGATGATATGATAGTATATGTAAGTGACCCCAAAAATTCTACCAAGGAACTCATACAGCTGAAACACCTTCAGCAAAGTGGCTGGATACAAAATCAACTGAGAAAAATCAGTAGCCCTTCTGTATATAAATGACAGATGGGCTGAGCAAGAAATTACGGAAACTACACCCTTCCCAATAGCCACAAATAATATAAAGTATCTTGGTTTAACTCTAATCAAGCAAGTGAAGGATATGTAGGAAAAGAACTTCAAGTCTCTGAAGAAAGTAATTAAAGAATATACCAGATGATGGCTTTTATGTTTTAATGACTCATTGAATTTAATTAGGGTTGTTTGCAACCAGGCATGGTGGCGCAGGCCTGTAATCCCAGCACTCTGAGAGGCAGAAGCAGGCAGATCTCTGTGAGTTCAAGGACAGGACAGCCTGGTCTACAAAGTGAGTCCAGGACACAGAGAAACCCTTCTCAAACAACCAAAAATAACAAATAAATGAATAAATAAATAAATAATAAGGGTTTCTTACAAGAGCATGAGTGGAGAGTTGTTTATAAGAGTACAGACAACTTACCAGTGGCTCTAGTACTGTCCTTCCATCAGCAATCCTTAACTGTCAATGGTTCCTCAGGAAGAGGTGGGTCTTCGTGATTTCCTACCATCTGTAATGAAAATTTTCCTTTTTTTCCCTTCTTTAAGATTTATTTATTTATTTGTATGTATGCTTATGGTTTCATGGGTGGATGGGTGGAGAGAGGGGGAGAGAGAGAGGGGGGGGATATGTGTTATTGTGCAGGTGCCTGAAAAAGATTGGATTCCTTTGGGGCTGGAAGTACAGGCTGGAGTGAACCTTCCAATGTTGGTGTAGTAACCACACTCAGGTCCTTCTGGAGAGCACTCTTGGCCCTCATGATGAATTGACTATTGGTAGGCACTCTTGTCTGGTAACCACAGCTTCTACGAGTTCATAAGTTAAATAGCTTGTCATTTCCAGAAGACAGAATCCCATTGGCAGTCTTTCCCAACCTCTGGATCTTATGTTTCTTCCTCTCCTCTTATATAATGAGGATATATATTGTTTCTGGTTGAGCTCTCAACAGTGACTTCTTCTCAGAGCTTTGATTACTGATGAGTTTTGCAGTAACTGAACCATTGTAAGCAGCCGAGGCTTCTCTGACCAAGGCTAAGAACAACAACAACCAGTGACTACAAATATAAATATTTAGAAGTCAATTTCCATTCAGGAAGACAGCAGTAGCATCTATCACCTGCTCCCTCGAGAACAGACTCTCTTCAGCCTTGGATTTCTAACTGTTTACAGTTACAGGCATGGTTTTCACTCCCATGGAGTGGGCTTCCAACTCAACCAGAAAGCAATCGCTCACCCCATGAAACTCATACTGTGATTACACCAGAGGACACATCTTGCCTAGCAGGTCTGTTCTGCAGCATGCAGGCTCCATAGCACAGAAGGACCATGATGACATCTTTCAGTAGCCTGCATAACACTTTCCATCATTATAAAGCCTAACCGACAGAGAGGGTGTTTTCAAGTCAGTTTCAGCTTGATATTTCTATTTCCCACCACTGCTGTAAATAAAACTTTACTTTCCCACTTAGCCACTGAGAGTAACAGTCTAGAAAACCCCATCTTTTAGGCTGCTGGCTAGAGCTGTCATTAAAAAAGTAAAGATTCTTCTCAGCCAGTAGTCTTCTAGGTTGGAAATATTTTTGTGTGCGAGAGCAATCATAGCCTTCCTTTGAAGCTCCATGTCAGTTATTGATTTTACTCAAAGACCTTTATTAGCCTAGTCACTCACAGACATATGTACACATAATGTATACATAATTGTTGGGTACTAGTCTATATTTATTCTGTTAATAAATGTTTCAAATCTATTGTTCTCTAGGGTCTTCAAATAAAGACAGAGATTTATCTCTTTGGAATTTTAGCAAGACTACAATTAAAATGGAAAGCGATCAATAAAAGTTTAATGCAGCTGTGTTTGAAGACCAACTACTTAATGGTTAGATCCATACCTGTCATTTTGTAGCTTGCTCAAAGTCAAAAGTAGCCAAGTTCAAAGAGCTAACTACCGTATTAGAAACATCATATACATCCGACTGTGGGCCCATCATTAATTCATAAAAGATTCATGACACCACTACCTGATCACTACAAAAACAACCCTGGTAGACTACTTTGCTGCTTTGAAATCATTAAGCATTTTTTTTTTTTACCCTTTAGACACCAGCAGCACCCTGTACAGAGTAGACAATCACGTGATGCTAAGGCAATAGGCAACATTTTAGATCGTTCCTCACCTTTTCTTTTAAAACACAGCAATGGAGATAAATGCCACAGTTAATAATGTGCTGGACCGAGGCTCCTAGGCTCCTAATTCTCAGGCCACCAAACTCCAAAACATCATAACACTGAATCCTACCTCAGACGTGGCTCTCACAGGTACAGCATCAGCGTAGTTCCTGGGCTTATTGTTTTATTTATTGTTTTAAATATACGGCATGATGAAGAAAAGCAGAAGAAGGTAGCCGCTGCTCTAAATAAAAGCTGCATCTCACAGTAGCAGGTGCCGCAGAACATCTGGAGACTACTTTTGGTGAAGAAGAGCTAGATCCTTCTTAGGAACGAGCCTCTAGAACATTTAACACCAGCTTCGCTCTCCTAGAAGGCTCTGACTCTAAGACAGATGGACAGGTTTACTTGGAGTTCTGGTGTCGGGGTGAAATTTGGAGGCTGGCGATGTGGTGTTTCATGGAGTAAGAGTTTGCTGTGTAAGTATGAGAGCCTGAATTCAAATCCCATGTACAAAGCAAGATATGGTAAAAATGTATCTGAAATCCCAGTGTTGTGGCAGCGACAGGGACCACTAGTGTCTGCTAGCCACCAACCAACCTAGTTGTAGGCCCAGTTAGGTCGAGATTGATACAGCACCTGACATCCTCCTCTGCATCCCATGCACATGTGTGTATGTCCCTCCACACATACACATACATGTGCATGCACCACACACATTTAAACACAAATAAGTTATAGTGGAAGTACAGAGAAAAAAAATCCTCACTAATCTTCCTTTGTTCTTGTCTATGTGAATCAGCTTTAAATATCCATTTTACTTCATGTTGGAATATGAAAAGAGTCTAAGATTTAGTCATTTGTGTTTCAACTCTCACAGCTCTGCACAAAGGAGAAAGTAAAGCCTTCGACCTAAAGTTTATATCATATTTCTAACTGTAACAAACATACAAATAAATAAAATTCCTGGCTGGCCCTATGGAAAAGGTTCTCCATTTCAGTTTTTTTTTAAAGATTTGTTTATATCTATCTATCTATCTATCTATCTATCTATCTATCTATCTATCTATATTTATGTGTCTGAGTGTTTTGCATGCACATATGTACATTTACCATATGCATGGCTGGTGCCTGAAGAGGTTTGAAGAAGGCATCCGATCCCCTGGAGGTGCAGATGGCAGTGGTGTGAACCACTCCTGGGTGCTCTGCAAAATCTGCCTATGCTCTTCGCAGCCGAATCACTGGCCCCAGGCCTCCATATTGACTTGTCATAGACTCATGTTCACCCAGTGCATGGTCACTGTGAGTGATAATAAGGAAAAACACATGGTTGGGCAAATTTTGGATTATTAAAAAAAAACCCACATTTTTAAAAATATCAAAAATGTTTTAACCTTGTCAGAGTGAATTCAACCTTTGCCTTTAGCTTCGATGGAACTTTTTTTCAGGTCATGTAAGGACATTATTTTCTTTCTTTCTTTCTTTTTTTTTTTTTTTTCCTATTTCATCCATCTCATCCTTTATTTTTCTTTTTTAATATGTATTTTTATTAATTTATCCATATTACATCTAAATTGTTGTCCTGTCCCGTTTCCTCCTATTCTTCCCTCCCTCCCATTTTCCCCTTACTCCCCTTTCCTATGACTGTGACTGAGGGGGACTTCCTCCCCCTGTATATGCTCATAGGGTATCAAGTCTCTTCTTGGTAGCCTGCTATCCTTCCTCTGAGTGCCACCAGGCCTCCCCACCCAGGGGGCATGGCCAAATATGGGGCACCAGAGTTCCTGTGAAAGTCAGACCCCACTCTCCACTCATCTGTGGAGAATGAAGGATGTTATTTTCAATGTGGTTTTTAAATAAAAGTTTATGCAGTCACTGAATCAAGTTGACCAGCTGGATCCTTACTCCTGCTCTTATTGTACCACCTCATTTCTCAGCAGTTTACTCAGCCTCATGGAGGATGGAGACGAGGCAGCAGCTTACTCAGGCTCACGGAGGACGGAGATGAGGCAGCACCTCTTGCCGTAAGATGTTTGTGTTTCCATGTATTGAAGCATCAGACAGAAAATAGACCCTTTTCTCCTTCTGTATCTGCAAAGAGAGTGACTGTCTGCGGGGAAGTAAACTTACACTGAGAGAGACCCTGGGCAGGATGAGGCAGGTGTGCTGGTGTGCACAGATTATTTTAGGAAGTGTACCGGCAGCAAATCTCACATCTTGAAAACTATCTTCTTTTCAGCTTTTTTAAAACTTCTAATTATATCAAGAAAAAAAAAAGGTCTCAGTCTGGTGCTCACAAAGGGCTTCCTAACACTTTTATCTTCCCTTTTTTTCTTTCTTCTTCTTCTTCTTTTTTTTTTTTTTTTAGAAGTTGAAGATGAGTCTCAGGCTCAGCATCTTCAGCAGAAAGCTACATAGACCTAGAGTTTAATGATATCGCATAGTTTTCATAAATTAAAAAAATTAGATTACCATCTTTTTAGGTGACATTTTTTTTAATGGTAGTGATTCAAAACTTTCTTTTAAAACATACTTAGGTTTAAGAAAGTAGAAAAAAATGATTTCAAGCAATACCAAGTAAAAGTGAAGGTAATGCATAAAAAATAGTGCATGTTGACTGCATATGGTGACATGGTGACAATCACAAAAGTAATGCTGGGAGATGTCAATCAATCCCCCCACTAGATGGACTGGAAACCAGATGTCCAGGCAGACCAAGAAACATCAAATTCAGGACACCATGAAGGCAGAGCTGCTGTCCACACACCTCCCTTCCAAATGCATGTCACACTTCCACTAGGAAGTGTAAATCATTTTCTTCAAAATGGTCTTTTCCTCTCCTTGTGAACAATATCAATTGAGTTCAAATGTGTAAAATAAGAAAGCTTTATGCCTTCATCCCCATGTCATGCCAGGGCGGCTCAGGCAAGGTTGTTGAAAAGAAACCCCAGATATTGGAAAGACTCAACCAGATTTGTGAGACACGAGTCGATGAGAAAGGGAATCGCAAAAAGACTGTCTCAATGTAAAATCTTACTCCATATCCAATGCCAAACTTGTGGTTATCCCCCCTGCATCTTGAGTGTAGCTCTCCAAAGTAAGTAAAAATATGCTTGCTTGAGATTAATAAAAGCCTTAAGTTCTTAGAACTATTGTCCTTCAAAACCATAGAGACTCATCAAGATACGAATTTTTCCTAGAAAGAGATATTTTTAAATGAAGAAAAAAATATGTATCACACAAATATTTAAAAATATGCTTGCAGATTGTGATATAGAGGGTTTGTTTTGATTTTGATTTGGTTTGTTTGTTTGGTTGGTTGGTTTTTTTTTTTTTATTGCTGTCAAAGACAGTGTCCAAGATGCTTGGGAAGACTGTAAAGGCGGTTTCTCCTGTACAAGGGTTCACAGCTCCCCCAAGCCAGCAGCCACTCCAACCAGGTCAGCAGGACACTACCCAGACTAGTGATAGGGTGAAAGTAGGAGGAAGGGAGGAACGGGAGGATACAAGTGATGGGATAACAATTAAGTTGTAATCTGAATAAATTAATTAAATTAAAAAATAAAGTGGTCATCAGTAAGTAAAGAAAAAATAATTAATAATGAAGAGGGCTGGGGACATGCTCAGTGGGTCACATGCTTGTTGGGCAAGCACGAGGAACTGAGTGCAAGCCCTACAACCCACGCATGTGCTCCCATCTCTGGGAGGTGGACAGGAGAATCCCAGGGGCTCACAGACCAGCCAACATCACCGGGCGATGTGCTCCACATTCAGCAGGGGAATCGTGTCTCAAAAAGTAATGTTATTCTTTATGGTTACTTGCTTGTTTCCCAGAAGCTACTATTGTTATCAAAGATTCCTTTGAACACTTGTACTGTGTAGGGTTCTGCGTACGAGAGAGCATCTCTCTGTGCACAAAGTGGATGCCCTGGAATGATGGTGGAGTCTCTGTTCGGGACTCCGGGAGAGCGATGACTCTGTTTTCCCCTTTTTTATTTTCTTCCATCAGTTTATGAACAGAGCTATTTGTGATGTTGGCCACTCAAACAGACATGAGAGCCATTTGACACTGGAAACCATTTTCACAGGGAATTCACCCCTACATCATCTCCTTGCCCCACTTATGAGATGCTCCTGCATCCTATACCATCATGCCATCCAGCCCATATTACTCAAAAACAATATTGGAAAGTGTCTATTCGTATTCTTCCCGAAGTGGTATGAGAAATTAAAAAAAAAAAAAAAGCTCTGTGTGTGAAGATGACACAGTGAGCTAATTTTTAATATATACATATAATTGTATCTTATATGTAGGCATGCGTGTCTGCTCATGTCTACACGTACCATGCAAATATCTGCTGTCCGCAGAGGCCAGAAGAGGCTGTCATATCCCCTGGGACTGGAGTTACAGGCAGCTGTGAGCTACCTGATGTGGGTCCTGGGAGCTGATTTCAGGTCCTACACAAGAGCAACAAATGTTCTTAACCTCTGAGCCAGCTGACTTGTTTATGGGACCCATTTGGGATTTGTTTGTTTGTTTGTTTGTTTTCCTTTCTGGAGAAAGGCCTCTTATGTGTATCTAGCTAGACTGGAACTCACTTTGTAGCCTAGGCTGGACTAAAATGTCTGCAATTTCTTGCTTTAGCCTCCTGGGTACCGGGCATGCACATCCAGCTCTGAGGGTGTTGTTCTCTTTTATATGTCCTGCAAATCTCTGTGTCTCATCAGTGAAGAATCAGTCTCAAAGAGCTACCTACTTCCTGTGAGCAAGTCACCTCACGGTTTTCTTTTTATTTTATTTTTATTGGAATTTATTTATTTATTTATTTTAATAGTATTTTTTATTAATTTATTCTTGTTACATCTCAATGGTTATCCCATCCCTTGTATCCTCCCATTCTTCCCTCCCTCCCATTTTCCCCTTATTCTCCTCCCCTATGACTGTGACTGAGGGGGACTTCCTCCCCCTGTATATGCTCATAGGGTATCAAGTCTCTTCTTGGTAGCCCGCTATCCTTCCTCTGAGTGCCACCAGGTCTCCCCCTCCAGGGGACATGGTCAAATATGAGGCACCAGAGTACAGTTTTCTCATAGGTGCAATAGAATTTTAGACCCAGTTCTCCAATTTGGTCATTTTACCTCAATGATTCCTAGCAGTGTTGTTGGTCCCAGCTTTTCCTTTTCTAGGTAAGTATCAGACCACTATCTTGGACCTGTCAATCTTGCTATGGGATATTACAATGGTTCCACTTTCTAGGTGAGCAAACACAGTAAAAGAGAGGAAATAACAGCTTTAGTTGACAGAAAAGTTCACTAAGTTAGTAATGTAAGATTTGATTGTCTGGTTAAAAATGTTTTTTGATCTCAGCGTTTCTGGCTCAATGACCCCTCATCTTATGTGGCTCCACCATGATTGTCCTATGGATCAAATATAGGTCTGTCATTCAGCTAAGTGAGGCTACTTGTCAGTTTTCTCCCCTGCAGTCCACAACACACACACACACACACACACACACACACACACACACACACACACACACCTTTTTTCTTTAATAAGTCACAGATATAAAATTTTATTATAAAGTAAAGAGAGCGTTAAATCATTTTTCAAAGAAAATCACCATCGATTGCAACTTTAAGGAGATACTTGTAAAAACTAAACACTGTACTGATGTGCTATAAATTAAAAGTGCTGCAGGATTCTTTGACTTCATCACATTTTCTAGAGGAGACGGCCAGGAACATAAAGACAGAATCACCCCTTGAAGACAGATTCACCATGGAAGGAATGAAGAACTTAGAGTGGTTTGGAACATGGTTTTATTAAGACAGATGCCTTGCTTTGTATATTTTCTCTTCTTTCTTAGATGTAAAAGCAGACAACTATAGTCAAATTACCTTAATACCAAGAGAAATAAATAGGCTTTAATGATAATGTGTTTGATTTTTGCTCATTCTAGGAGGACAAGGGTGTAACCCCCTTGACTAAGAGAAAAGAGGAAATTTTTATTTCTTTCATCCTTGTTTGAATCATGGTTTTTAAAAAAAATAATAAAAACGAGTATCACATTTTAAGATGGCTAATATTTACAGTGCTCGCTGGGGAGATGGAGCTGAAATTTCGGAGAGATGGCAGTTCTCATTATTAATCATTTATATTCAATATACATCTTCTGAGTATTTAATATATCCTAGTAAGACAATCAACTATAAGTTAGATACATAAAGGTGAATATGGCTCAAGCCTCAGAGTTAGGCAAAAGAAAATACATAATAGAAGAATTAATTACAGGCGCATGTTTGACTAAGATGTCATGGGAGAGGCTACATTGGATATATAGTCCCAGATGCTCATCACATAGAAAAGGCTAGAAGAGCATTTTAGAGGTGGAATAATTATTCCATGCTGTAAAAGTGTGAAGGTTGCTTGTCATAGGTGGGGAAGATAAATATCTGAAAGTATTGAAGATAAATCACAACTGGTATTCTGAAAAAAATTAAACTTGAGGTCAATTTTTGTCAAGTTTTTTTCCCCAGTCTTTTTCATTAAGAAGTCTAGTTCTCATCTAGAGTCCCAATAGAATGTCCTCCCCTCTGTCTCAGTTTCCTGGTAAGTGAAGGCTTTCGTGGGACATGCCCCTTGGGCTAATATGCAGATATAAGTGAGTATATCCCATTTGAGTCTTTCTGCTTCTGGGTTAACTCACTCATTATGATCATTGGTGCCTCACCTTTGACCATGTCCCCTGGAGGGGGAGTCCTGGTGGCACTCAGAGGAAGGACAGCAGGTTACCAAGAAGAGACTTGATACCCTATGAACATATACAGGGGGAGGTAATCCCCCTCAGGAACAGTCATAGGGGAGGGGAATAAGGGGAAAATGGGAGGGAGGGAAGAATGGGAGGATACAAGGGATGGGATAACCATTGAGATGTAACAAGATTAAATTAATAAAGGAGAAAAAAAAGAAGTCTAGTTCATCATAACTGGTTATTTTAACTGGGTTCACTGTTTAATGGCTTTATTTAACATTTACGTACTATTTTCACAGTATTCTTTCTTAATCTCTGGTGAGCTAGACAACTGCCACTAGAGACATGACCTGCCCAAGAACTGAGTCGTAACAGATCAGCTACATTCTCCTGAAACAGAGAATGGAGACTCTTGCCAGATCAAATTATAAGAATATGGAATTAGCCAGGCATGGTGGTGCACACCTTTAATCCCAGCACTCGGGAGGTAGAGGCAGACAGATCGCTGTGAGTTTGAGGCCAGCCTGGTCTACAAAGCTAGCCCAGGACAGCCAAGGCTAACACAGAGAGACTGTCTCCAAATCCCTGCCCCCCCTCAAAAGAATATGGAATTAGTTGGCAAAATCTAACATTAGTGAGTATAAACCTTGTGATCAAGGCAGGGATATGGTGATACAGAGTGGAGGACAATGATCTATTTTTGCTTAATTAAAAAAAAAAATTGCTGCTGAGCATTAACCCATGCCTTTGCACTCACTAGGCAAAGGCTCTGTCACCTTGGCCCTAGGCTAGAGACTCAAGTTCTTTTTGCAAAATTCTGTGCAAGAGAGTGAGGTTATCATAAAAACCTTGTATCAGAAGACATTTTTACAAGGTGTGAGATGGTTGCACATTTGTAACCACAAGCATGAATGCTATGTATGTACTTACGGCAGTAATTTTACATATATGATCAAGAATCACCCTCCAGCATATGATCCATGTTAAGTGCCCCCATGTATTCCTCCAGGCGGACTTCTCTGAGACAAAAATCTTAGGTAGTAGGGGAAAAAAAATAAAAGAAATAAAAGAAGAGAGAAGAAAAGGAAAGAAAGTAGGAAAGAGGTAAGAAAGAAGGGAGGGATACAGGAAGGGAAGGAAAGAGGGTGGGAGAGACAAGAGACTCTGCCTTAGCTGTTCCTTCTTTAAGACTGTGAAGAGTCTGTTAATCTACCAAAACAAAATCTGAAAATGTTATGAGCTTATTTTAGGGGAGTTAGAGGGTCAAGATGAAACACAACTATTCCAGTGGAAGTTGCCCCCTCCCCCTCATGCTACCAATGTGACAAGGATCGCCTTTCGAATACGCAAACTTTTTTTCATGGATTGCAGGATTAAGTCTCACATCATCTGCAGTTAAAAAAAAATGTTAAGACACCATGGAAAATAACTACTTAAGAACACATTAAAAAGTAATCGAATTCTCACCAGGTGTGGTGGTGCATGCCTTTAATCCCATCACTCGGGAGGCAGAGGCAGGGGCATCTCTGTGAGTTCGAGGCCAGCTTGATCTACAAAGCAAGTTCCAGGACAGCCAAAGCTACACAGAGAAACCCTGTCTCAAAACAAAACAAAACAAAACAAAAGTAATCGAGCTCTCAATCCATTTGTTGCTGACTCTTCCTAATTCAAGGAAGTCCTTGTCAAAGTAATTCCCCACAATTAGGTTTTTAAGTTTTACTTTGTTTTGTTTTGTTGAGACAAGGTTTTTCTGCACATCCCTGGCTGTCCTAGAACTAACTTACTTTGAAGACTAGGCTGGCCTCGAACTCATAGATATCCATTCACCTGCTTCTGCTTTCCAAGTGGTAGGATTAAATGCATGTGCCACCACCATGCAGGCCCACAATTAGTACTTTTATGAAAGTTATTAGCTCATGGAAATTGTCAATGTACTGGATATTTTTATGTCAACTTAACACAAGCTACAGTCATTTGGGAAGAGAGAAACTCAACTGAGAAATTGCCCCTAACAGATCGGCTTTTGGGTGAGCCTCTGGTGCATTTTCTTGACAGAAAACTGATGTGGGAGAGCCCATCCCACTGTAGGCAGTGTGGCCCCATTGCAGTTGTTCCTGGGTGCTATAGGAAAGTAAGCTGATTCTCCCATGCTTCTCTCACCTAGAGTCCCAATAGGATGCCCTCCCTCTCTTTCCCAGTTTCCTGGTAAGTAAAGACTTTCATGGGACATGCCCCTTGGCCTAGTGTGCAGATATAAGTGAGTATATACCATTTGAGTCTTTCTGCTTCTGGGTTAACTCACTCACTATGCAACAGTTGAGTGGAGAGTGGGGTCTAACTTTCACAGGAACTCTGGTGCCCCATATTTGACAACGTCCCCTGGATGGGGAGGCCTGGTGGCACTCAGAGGAAGGATAGCAGGCTACCAAGAAGAGACTTTATACCCTATGAGCATATACAGGGGGATGAGGTCCCCCTCAGTCACAGTCATAGGGGAGGGGAGTAAGGGGAAAATGGGAAGGAGAGAGGAATGGGAGGATACAAGGGATGGGATAATCATTGAGATGTAATATGAATAAATTAATAAAATATTTTTTAAAATAAAATAAAATAAAAAGAAAGCAAGCTGAGCAAGTCATGGGAGCAATCTAATAAGGAGCATTTCTCCATGGCCACTTTTTCAGTTTTTGCTTTGAGTGCCTACTCTGACTTCTTTTGATGATGGACTGTGACCTGTGATTGCTAAACTAACATAAATTCCTTCTTCCCCAAGTTGCTCATACTTTATCACAGCAATAAAAACCCCAGGACAACAACTGATGGCTGTTTTACATAATCAGAGACCATGTGTAGGCTATGTAGAACTCCAAGAGTTCCCTCCCAGAGGATCACTCTTTGATATCCACTTTCCCATTGTACTTTATGTTGGTGGTTTTTTGTTTGTTTGCTTTTGTTTTTAATTTTGTTTATTGTACAGAATTGTCTGAGATCTATAGCTGAAAAATGTATGCTTTTAGTAGGGCTAGGCCAGGAGGACAGTATACAACTACAGGAAAACTTAAAAGACAAGCAAAAAAAAAAAAAAAAAAAAGCAGCCCCCCCAAAACCAAAACAAATAAAACCTCAAGGCTAATATGTTCACATGTTATTTACTGGGTTGCTTAAGAATGACTTTTGAGCACTGCTACAAATTGCATTTCTATGTTTCCTCATGTTGAAGTCCTAGTCCCTAATAGGATGCCATTTGAGGTTGGGGCCTTTGGGAATTAACTAGGTCATTGGTGTGTGGTCCTCAAACATAGTTAGTGGTCTTGTAAGCATACCACCCACTGGTGCAATAGGGCCATAACTGATGTGGGGGTAACTGACTTATATAGTAGATGTAAACATGTTTTTGTTTTTATTCCAAGTGTAGGATGTGAAACTGCCTCATGTGAGGGCATGTGATGCTTGTCCAATAGAGAGGGAACAGCTTCCTGTGAAGGTGTGGTCTTTGCCAGTTAAAGAGCATCCTGTACAGGCTATGGGAGGGGTATAAAAATAGCCTTAAAAAAACAAAGAGAGATCATTTTTGCATTGATTCACATCTCTTGGCTTCTTTGCTTCATATATCTTCACTTGGAGACACTCACAGAGAGAAAGGCTCCATAGTTTGCTGCTGCTCTTTGCTGTTTGACTTGACGGCTGTAATCCTGATGATGAAGAAGAGAGGAATCACCCCCAAGGGACTGAGTCGATAAAGGCCTACCTCTCCTTTTCCGATTAACCTTCTTTCTCTCCTACTTAGGGTTGGTGGGTTGGAAACAAGGTAGATGCATGAAGGAACCTCAAATAAAGTAGGTTTTAAAAAGATCAAAGCCTACAGGCCTAGTCTTAGATTGGATTTAAGACTCTCCACTTAGGAAGAAGAAATGCATGCTTGGGATGTTAAACCCATTGAAAAAATCAATGGATGGAGAGGTCCTAGGTCCTGGGTGGTAACTGTACTGTCGTTAAGCTAAACTGACACAGCACCAAACTGCACTTTAAACACTTGTTTTCACACTCTGCAGACAATGCTACTCTCATCTTTAACAACGAAGCTTCTCTTTACAGCAAGCTGGTAAAAGCAGAGACTCTTGGATACTTAAGGGGCTGAGGTTGAGTGACTGTTGGAATGCTCAGCCTTAAACGGGACATTCAGGCTACAGCCCTAAAGGGGACATTCATGCCACTACCTGTAGAGCTTAGGAAATACTGCAGAAGGAGCAGAAAGAACACAAGGGCTGGGAGATAGGGAGAGGAAACTCATGGTGGTATTCTGGTGCTCTGGATGGGAATGGCCCCATAGGCTCATATATTTGAATGTCTGGTTCCTAGATGAAACTGTTTGGGGAAGGTTTGGGAGATATGTCTTTGTTGGGGGGGGGGTGTCACTGAGGATGAGCATTGAGGTTTCAAAAGCTCATTCCTCAGCTGGCTCTTTCTGCCTCCTACCTGTGGAAAAAGGATGGGCTCTCTCAGCTGCAGCTCCAGTGCTGTGCCTGCCTGGCTGCTGTCATGTTCTTCACCATGATAGGCATAGACTCTAACCCCGAAACCGTGAGCCCCAATATATGTCTTCTTTATAAGTGTTCTTGTTCTTGATATCTTATTGTAACAATTGGGAAGTAACTAATACAGGTATTTTTATGGCAGGACACAGCAAACAAGGTTTCAGAGTAACAGCAGTTGCCTGCATTGTAGTCCCACAGAGCTGTGCCTGCCAGCTGGCATCCAGGGATCAAGAGGCCCTGCCCTTCCTGCTGAGCTATCAGCTCCTGATACTTCTAAGGCAGGAACAATCACTGGGTTCAGTTGGGTACCCCAATAGTGAGCCTTTCAGGCTCCAATAAATAATCAGTTCTAAACCTGGGACCATATAGATTTTGTTAAAACCAATTGGTTGCAAAGCAAAACAAAACAGAACAAAAGTTTAGAAAGGGACAGGGTAGAGTAAAAGAGGGTCCAGGGACAGAATGTATTATATATGTGTATGAAATTGTCATAAAAATTTAATCAATAAAACAATGGCCTGTGGGGGGGGAGGAAAGCAGGAGGGGTGGAAGAGGAAGAAGAGGAAGATGGTGACAGCTCTTTCCCCTTTCACATACCATTCCAAGGAAAAACCATAGGAAGATGATCAAGAAAGCGACAGTATCAAAGCCATGAAGAGAGTCCTCAGCATAAACTGAAGAAGTATTTGTCACTTAAAACACTTTTCTATACTCCAGAGAGTGGGAAATAAAATTTTGCTGTCCAAGCCAATTAGACTATGATATTTTGTAATGACAACTTGAGCAGACTAATGGACCCAGAATTTTATTTTCTTTCTGAAAAGCATAGAAAGTCGTGCCTTCTATTTCTGTCTGCAGTTCTCAGCATTCCGGCCATGCAGAAGCTTCATAAGAGATGTTAAGTCACTTTTTGGATTGCTCTTCAGGAAGCCTGAAATGAATTTAGGTTTCCGATGACTCCCTGTAAAATAATATGCAACAGAAGGAAAAGTCCACTTCATTTTAAAAATTCAATTTACCTCCCAAAGAACATATTTTACAATTTAGCACTCCATGTGCCAAAGTTTTGTCATCGCTACAATAGACTGGTTTAAACAGATGCATACATCTCTCTCTCTCTCTCTCTCTCTCTCTCTCTCTCTCTCTCTCTCTCTCTCTCTCCTCTTTTCCTGTCTCTCTCCTTCCCCTGTATTTAGAAATTAGTTGTTATAAATTACTATTTAAAACATGACAAAGTAAATTGAGGAATCATTATATTTTATTTCATTTGAAATCCTACATAAATGGTAGCTGCCATGATGATGGTGATATGGATTAGATTTTCTAGATAGCAGGGGTATTTATAGCATGATGAAAACAGCAAGTACTGAACCAATAAGGTTCAAGGAATGAACCAACAGTAGCACCGTTCGGACCAAGATGTATTCTATTGGACCCATGATCCATTATTTAAAATGTTTGTGTCAACATGTCTTATTTCAATCTTCACCTTTTCCAATTATATTCATGCCCAGATCCAAAGTACAGCTTTGCTTTATTTTATGAACTGATACAACTGAACTACCCTAGCCATTTGAATAAGGTAATAAACTAAGATTGGTTAAAATACTTTATTTCCCACATTACTCATAAATTTTTTTTATATTTCTATAGCCGTCATTTTATAGCTAAGAGAATATACTCATCATTTACGTCTGAAATATATTTTATATCTAATCAATTTAATAAATGAATTAGAAACATATTTACAGTTCTGCAACATCAAACAATTTTTGGGATCAGTCCTGTCCTCAGTAAATGCTTGAAAATAAAACGGTAGCTTTATTTGTTGTAAAGTTTCATTCTTGGAAGACCAAACTATTTTGTTATATTAAATATGCATGAATTATGCCACCATGAATGAACACGGACTTGGAAAAGACTACTTGAGTTTGGATCCCAGCACTCTTCAAGCTTACTGCATGTTGAGAGAGACACAGTGTCCTTCCGTGACTCATGTTGAGAGGGGTGCAATGTCCTCTTTCACCAAGTGCATTCTGGAAATGGAACTCTAGTTGGGAAGCTTAGCAGCAAATGCCTTTACCTGATGAATTAGCTCACTGGGCCCCAAAAGGTATTTTTAAGGAATGTATACCATCCCTCACGTATTTGCTTATATCCAGCTCTCTTTGGCACAGCATAAGGAATGCATCACATGCCAAGGGAATAGTTGATGTTACTGCCTTGCCAGTTCTCAGCGGCAACAATAACAACAGACCAGAACCTCTGCTGCAAGGCGCAAGGGTACGTGGTTTTACAGGAGGAAGGCACGCTCCTTTAAAGACTCTGGTCCAGTCTTATTGTGTGAAGTCACGTGTTGGCAGAAGAGAAAGCCATTTGGTTTTTGCACTTGACCTTGTGACCTGGACGCAAATGTCAGCACCTTTTAAATACTCCAAAGCGATCCTAGCACTTAGAGTCACTCCTCAATGTTCCTTTGAAAATGGACATTAAAGAGGGCGAAAGGGGAGCATGGAAAACCTAGCACGGAATGAAGGCCTTTAGAAAAATCACTTCGATTCTCGTCCAAGCATGCTCAGTGAGAAGACATACTTCAGTGAATGCATTCCTTATCACAGGGACTTCTCAGAGGATCCCTTGTTAAGACAAAGTCCGTGTTAGTAGAGAGTGATTTAGGGTGGGGATGGTGATTGGGATGCAAGTGTTGCCCTTCCTTTGCCCCTTTCATTAGAATTGGGCAAAGTAACCCACCAATGGCAGTTGCTAGAGCCGTGCAAAGAACTCTGGGGTCGAAGTGTGGAATAAAGCTGTTACGTGGGAAAGTAAATTGTCTTTCTTAGTTGTATCATGTGTTCACACGTGACGGTGACGGTGATGTCAACCTCACAGCCATGGTAAAGATAAAAAAAAAGTCCGCATTTTGCTTCAGAAGTATTGGTTATTTTGGGAATTCCTTGTTTTTAATAGCTGAGTAGTATTCCATAGTGTAAATGTACCACAGTTTCTTTATCCATTCTTCTACTGAGAAACACTTAGGCTATTGGGACTCTAGGTAAGAGAAGCATGGGAGAATGGGGAAATAGAAGGATCCAGACAGTCTTAGAAACCTACAAGAAGAACATTATGATGAGCAGATCTGGGCCCAGGGTTCCTGCTCAAACTATGGCATCAGCCAAGGACAATACATGCAGTAAACTTCGAACCCCTACCCAGATCTAGCCAATGGACAGGACATTCTTCACAGTTGAATGGAGAGTGGGGTCTGACTTTCACATGAACTCTGGTGCCCCATATTTGACCACATCCCCTGTATGGGGAGGCCTGGTGGCACTCAGAGGAAGGATAGCAGGCTACCAAGAAGAGACTTGATACTCTATGAGCATATACAGGGGGAGGAGGTCCCCTTCAGTCACAGTCATAGGGGAGGGGAGTAAGGGAGGGAGGGAGGAATGGGAGGATCCAAGGATGGGATAACAATTGAGATGTAATATGAATAAATTAATAAAATATATTTTAAAAAGAAATATTGGTTATTACTATCATTTTTTAGAAGATTTGATTTTTACTTGTAATTATGTGCACATAGGCATATCTGTGTTGAATTGTGTAGGAGTACTGTGGCCATCAAAGCCAAATGAGGTTGGAGCTAGAGTGAAAGGCGTTGCAGGCACCCCTGCCCCGTAAGGGTTTGGGAACTGAACCCCAGTCCTCTACAAAAGCAGCGGGCACTCACTGCTATCTGTTGAACCAGCTCTCCTGTCCTGCTATTATTCATTCTTCTTTACAATATGCAAGTTTAATGTTGTGTATTAGAATAGTCAATGGCTCAAAGCTTTGTGTTCCTTAAACTTTCCTTTTTTTGCCAGAAGCACATAATTTGCATGTCTTCTGGGGTGCTTAGAAGATGCTTGGTGAATACACAGCTTAACACTGTACTATGAGACAGTGACAGTGGAGGTTGCAAATGTCTTCATGTTATCATCCACACTATTGGCTTGTCTCTTCACAGTGACTTTTTGGCCCACACATTGTACTTAGTGGTAGATCTACCACATTTGCTTCTGGAAAAACATGAATTGTGGAGGTTGATAAACCATTAAGTTATTATGAAGTGTTTTATATATATATGTGTGTGTGTGTGTGTGTGTGTGTGTGTGTGTGTGTGTGTGTGTGTGTTTATCTTCATTTCAGAATCTGAAATTCCAAAATAATTTGCAGATTAGAAAACTATCTTTGATATATATATATATATATATATATATATATATATATATATATATATATATATATATATATCCTATCCCAGTCCCTGCATGTCTTTACAGAAGATAGTGTAATACTTTGGTACATTGAGTGTTAATCAATGCAGACTATTTGGGTGAACTGTTATTTCAAACTTTTGTCATTTCTTTGTGGTAAGAGCATCCAAAACCCTTTCTCCTGCTTATTTTGAATGATTTGGTACATGATTTCAAGTAACATAACCTGTTCTATAGTAGAAGGCCAAAACTCACCTCCCTTTCTCTCTGGGAATTTGCACCCATTCATCATCTAGCCTTTGCCTTATCCTTCCTTGGCCACTGGTAGCCATGATGCATGTGTCTACTTCTATGCATTCATCTTTTAAAGGTTTGGAAATCAATGAAATCACATTTGTCTCCTAGTTAGATACCTTTAAAGTCATTCTGCCTTGGGGGATGGATAGCGGAGACATAGCAAGGGGGTGGATTAAAATCTGTTACCTGTACTCTGTGTGCCAAGTACTGTTCCTGACAATTTGCATCCCACTTTTCACTTAATTTAAAAAATAATGACATGGGTTAGATTGTGAAATCTTGCCCTTTTGACTGAAACAAAACAAAATACGGCATTCTCAGAATGGTGAGATCGCATGCCCAGGAAGTGCTGGAGATGAGATTTCAGTTACTCACAAAAGAAGGGGACAAAGTACATCAGATTTAATTGTGCATCCTAAATAAGCATTTTTTAGTACCTTGTTTTCTCCAAAGATTTTATTTTTCTCCTCAAATATGGTTTCTCCTGGTTGGTGGGACCTAAACAATTCTAGGTGTAGACTCCTCCCATCAGGGCAAAGATATAGCCATTTCTCCTGTGCATGTAGCAAGGAGAAGGACCAGCAGCCATTCTAAGGTGTGAGTATGTACTGTCAAAAGCAGGAAAATGTGCCTAATACTAACTCAGCTGTAAAAATGTGATACAGAACATCCCACAATCAGGATATACAATTCATTTATCCTTTTACTTAACAAATGTTAGTGATTATCTCTAAAACTCCCTAATTAGCCTTAATACTCTATAAATAGCTTCAGATGATGCATCGCTGTTAGCTACAAGTAGGAAGAAACCAAATTAATGTGGCTTAACAAAAACATGAATCAAGAAGAATGAGTATAGATAATCCAGAATCAATAAGGAGGAAGGGTGAAAGGACCACAAGTCTGCCTCTTTTATTTTTATACATTTTGGGTTTGTTGTTGCCATACAGTTATTTGCTTTAAGATAGGGTCTTCTGGGCTGGAGAGATGGCTCAGGGGTTAAGAGCACTGTCTGCTCTTCCAGAGGTCCTGAGTTCAATTCCCAGCAACCATATGGTGGCTCACAAGCATCTATAATGTGATCTGATGCCCTCTTCTGGCATGCAGGTGCACATGCAAATAGAGCATTCATATATATAAAATAAAATAAATAAAATCTTAAAAAAAAAAGATAGGGTCTTCTTCTAGTATTGTTGACTATAGCTGGGTGTGTAGCCAGGGGCATCCTCCTGCTCCAGAATCGTGAGTACTGGGATTATAAATATGAACTACCATACCAAAATGTCTGTCTCTTTAAAAAGTACTCTTGTAAGTCCCTTTAGCAGTTCAGTTCTTACTGGCCAGAGGCGATCACATGGGCACTCCTAGGAGCAAAGATGTTCATGCCATGGTTTGGAAGGTACATATGAATTCCCAGCTGTTGAGACAACACTCACGAGATCTGTGTAGGTTCAGAACACATGAAGTCCCAGCAAGGGGAGGAGAGTTGGAATAAAGGATTTGTTGGCAACTGACAGCTGCTTCAAGAGAGAGAAACAATTTCTGTTAAGGTTGCAGGCCCTGTTGTGTTGACGGTGCTCCCGTGTATGTGCATCACCAACTGGAATTGACTGTTTTTCAAAGCATGACACAAAGTAGGGTGTATAAAAAAGTGGTGGTGAATTTTAGAGCAATTGAAAAAGGAAGTAAAATTGATCAAAAATGCATTGTATAAAATTCTCACCCTATGAGCATATACAGGGGGAGGAGGTCCTCCTCAGCCACAGTCATAGGGGAGGGGAGTAAGGGGAAAATGGGAGGGAGGGAAGAATGGGAGGATACAAGGGATGGGATAACAATTGAGATGTAATATGAACAAATTAATAAAATATATTTTTTTAAATCAAGAGAAAAGAAAAAATTCTCAAAAATTAGTAAAAATGAAAAAAGTAAGAAAAAAAATGTTATCAAGAAAAAGAAAGAGGCTTTTCAAGAACATCAAGAATTTCCATTTTCTAGTCTCTCTATAAAAAAAAAAAAAGAAGCATGTGAGGACATGTTTAGCTTATCCAGAGTGTGGACCTAGGAGGCCACTAGTTCTCCCAGGGCACTGCTTGATGACAGAAAGGGCCATCTGCTTCTCTCACATATTGCCCGTGAGTCTATATTCACTCTTCTTGGCCCTGGAGCAAACACCGGTACAGTATTTATCTGAGTCTCTGTTCACTTTGTGAGCCTGTAAATGCTCTTACCACAATGCCTCGCACATAAGCAGTTATAAGAATAAGTAATTATTAGTATCATGGGTAAGCACAGCTAGAACTGATCATTTTTGAATTCTTGGTATACTCCCTTTAACTTTCCACAAATGTTTATGCCAGGAATGCCCATCCGGAGGCTCAGAATGTGGTCCTCAGAGAAGGTGTCCATGGCACCAAGCACACTGGGGTCGACACGATTCGGAGTGAAGATTTGCTGCAACTGAGGGCGGATGTGCTGGTCTCTGAGTTTCTGCACAGAGAGCTCTTACTCTTTCCTCCAGGGCTGGACGGAGGCCCAGGCTGCCTCGTAGCACGAAGCGATGCCATGCCAATTCCAGGCAAGGTCTTTATTGCTGGAAACGTTGCATAATGACAGCTTTATTCATGTGAAAATGCAGAATACATTTCAACTGTATGAAATTGTTTATGTTCATCAGAAATGTTATTTGTCTTCGCAAAGTCTGGTTTCAATGAGCCGGCGACGTAATGGATATTAAATAAACATGGAATTTTACATGTTCATAATATTTGGTTTCTTGTTGTGATTTTGATGAACTATACTTTCAAGCATTGTCAGCTCATCCTTATTTACAAAGAAACGTTTACATGTAGCAGAATGATACAGTGACTAGCTTTATTCTAAACGAGTCAACGGCTCTGTTCAATGTTTAATGTGAAGCCGACTCAAAATGTTCTTTTAGGCTACATTTACATTTCTTTCTGAATAACACATATTATATTATTTTTGACTTAATATCATGGGTCTTATAAACCAAAGACATTCTCATTCTCTTTTAATGTATTTTTGCCAGATAAATATTTTATAATGCACTAACAAAACTAAGGATCTCATATTAAAAGACTCATAAGACCTGAAAATGATCTATGGGAATTTATTATCTTAAAAGGATTTTTTCAAAATTATTTTATATAAAATTAACTTTTTTCTGTGATGTCTTGACAACAATATGTAACAAAAAGTTGGAACTTCTTTATCTTTTTGCATACTTAAGAAAAGTGAACAAGTGAATACATCCTTATCTGCCGATTCTTATGTTTCATAATAGAAAAAAATATTAAATGTTGAGCAAACACTTTGCATGCACAGTTTGGCTTTGGTGACCTCTTTAAGATGAAAATACTCTTCAGTCTATGTGTATTCTTTTTGTATCTTTAAAGTGATATTGTTTTATGTGTGGATCTATTTATAAAATGCTTTCGTTTTGCCATTCAGAGACAGAAATGGTGCTTATTACCTTTTTGAAAAGTGAAAATAAATGTGTTAGCTATGGTCTCATGCTCCTTTCTTCTGTTGCCTTCTCTTAAAAATGGACGCCTGCCCTGTCTGCGTTCATTTATGTCTCATGAGATAAGACAAGCTTAGACTGAGACAATGAACATCAAGTCACTAAGTTTCCTTTGGCCTGAGAGAACTTCTTTAGAACTACTACTTAGGTCACACATGATCAACTAATATCACGGTGTAGGCCTGTGTGTGCCATGATGCTGTTGAGGGAGGCACTGGAAAGTTCTGAAGAGGGGAAAGCTGACTCCTTATGTTTTAAAGTGGGCTTTCCATACTATGAGACAACTGGTTTTGGTTTGGAAGTTGGGATGGTAGTAGACAGAAAGAAAGAGAGAAGCCATCAGGAAGCTGAAAAGTGGAGAAAGAGGAGTAGAGGGAAACTACCAGAACATTCATGACAAAATGCTGGGGTTCATACTGTGGTCACGTTTGAAAACATCCTAGCACCGGCTTGCAACTGCCAATAGGATCTCATTTTACATGCCTTTCTATGCTACCTTCTAGATTAGGTTACTTGTGGGTGACTAGCCTTCCCCATTCCTGGAATTCTTTCCCTTTGACTAGTTTGATTTTCCAGGCAGTGACCTTTCCCTGACCGCAGCTTCACTCTGGGGTCACCTTGCTGGAGCCCTAGTATGAAACTGAATAGAAGACTTAGCAGATTGTTGGATAAGTGGCACTGAGCACAATTGCCCTTTTATGAGCGGGAGGGCAGTTTCTTTTCCTGAGGCTCAGAGCTCTGGGCTTCCTGATATCCCCCTTTCATTTTGTTGTCCAGTAATTTTCCCTCTGGCCAGTTCTGCAAACCGGTGGCCTTGCAGGAAGATGACATGCGCCACTGATGCAAGAAGACCTTTGGCGAGCATCAGTGCAGCTTTCAGCGTGGCCCAAAACATTCATTTTATAGTGAAGTGGGTCAATTATTTGCCTCCAGATAATTAAAAACTCCAGTGCTTAAGCTTAATTTACTTATTTTAAAATTTTAATGTTACTATTACATTGCATTACTTCTTTTGAAAATTGTTGCCTGAACATTTAACTATGCCCGCACTGCAGTCTGTCATTAAAATGCCCCTGGAGGAAACTTCTTTTACTTCATCATGGAGGAAACACAACTGGGAATCTACCAGATGTATGGACAATTCTGATTCGCAAGGCCATGGCAGTTCCTTACGGAAGAAGCAATCTGTCTAATGGGTCCTAAAGCTGAGATGCCAGGTCTAAAGTGTTGTAATTCATTCATATTGCTATAACAAAGTACCTTACACTGGGCACTGTGTATACACAACAGAAATGTCCTTCTTTTGGTTCTAGAAGTTAGGAAGCCCAAGACCTAGGGGCTAGCAGCTTTTGGGGCAGATCAGGGCCTCTTTTCCTGGTTCATAGATAGGGTCATCAGGTTTGCCTTCAATGGTAGAAGGGTCCAAACAAACTTCAGACTTCTTACAATGTCACCAATTTTAATCCCTGCATATTTTTTTGTGCTTATAACTTATTTGTCCCTTAATAACTCTACCTGTCTACATCTCAATATTACGTTAAGGATTAGGTTTTAACATTTGAAGCTGGCCACAAACAAGATTGAGAGCCCAGATGTTGAAAAGCAGACTATGATATGTCATCTTGAAATTAAAGTCTAGTGTCCTAACCTCTTTTGAACAGACACATAGCAAGACCTGACAATGTCTAAGGCCACCACTTTACACTCTTTGTTCCCACCTTAAAGATGCTAGCACTAAGGAAGAATAAAAAAGAAAATGAAGTGGCTCGTGGGAGTCAGAAAGAAAATAACCTTTCA
Source organism: Acomys minous (assembly GCF_964271855.1). Classification (NCBI taxonomy): domain Eukaryota; kingdom Metazoa; phylum Chordata; class Mammalia; order Rodentia; family Muridae; genus Acomys; species Acomys minous. The sequence goes on along the minus strand of NC_140492.1, from coordinate 85,734,615 downwards.
TCTTGCTATACCACTTTGTCAGGTCTTGGGAAAAACAGTAGTTCAAATTATTCTCAGATGAATAGAGTCATGTCCCATATTTGGGAATTTAATTAAGCCCAAGGGGGAAAAGGTATGGAAGTTTTAAATACCATTTGGCTATGCAAAACATTCATGAATATTTTCAGCAACATTAGGTAATTCTATATCAAATACACGTCTGATTCCTATTGGCATGGTTGTGGTGCCGCAGAACACAACCATCAGTCAGTGTTAGCTCCGCGCAGACACATTGTTCCCTGTGCACGCTAAAGCAATCAAATGAGTCTGCAAATGTTCTTCAAAGAATACACCTAGAATGCTACTTCGTTAAACATCTCCTTGGCATTCATTCTATTTCCCACTTTGAATTGCTGCATTTAGTTTTGTAATGACCTTCTATGGCAAGAAGGTTTTATTAACTCTTTGATCTTCTAGCTTTGGGATGAAAACAAAGAAAATATAAATGAGCGCTTTTGTGCACTGTCTTGTAGAGACTAGGAGGGAAAAAAAAAGAAATATGTTTTCATCAAAAAGATCGGTTTCTGTGGAGACTTTCAGCCTTCCCGTTCTTCTTTCCCTTTGAGCACAGTGTTTCTCAGGGTCATGCATGCAATTGTTGTAACATCCTCTGTGCTGCAGAGTCATCATCTCTGTGGGGCCGGGAGCTGAGCTTAGGGTCATGCAACTGTGGGTTTTCCTTTTAAGGCTATTATCTGTCCTTGTTTCCCTCCAAATCTGAGTACATTTCCTCATAATTCTATCACTGAATTTCTAGGACAATGGAAGTGTGGTTCCAAGTACTCTGTCCTCATGTGAGTGGAGAAGGGTAGAGCATCCCAGGGTGATAGTTTATGAGAAAAAGAAAAGGGTCTTTAGTATGAAAATCCTCATTTTTCACTTCAGTATAACTGTGCCTATATATTCTGGAATATGTGGATTGGTCCTTATCATTAATCATGGTATTTCTGACATATGTAACTGGAATTATTAACATATGAGTGACCACTTTATAATCTGCATTATTCTCTTTTCTAATCCCCAGCTTCACTTCCTTTTACATACTAACTTGACTTTGTTTCCTTGGTCTTTTTTTATAACACTGAGAAGCAACTTAGGATACTACAAGATGCCCAAGGTGGAGCGCGTTGGTTGCCAGAACAAGCTTTCTCCTTTCTCATGCTCAGAGTCAGTCATTTATCAAGTAATACATATTCTTTAGCATCTTGAAATTTGAAACTTTGTTGTTCAGTTGGAAGTAATCTGGCATAAACTAGTTGTGTGCTCAAAATTCTGTTAGGCTGAAATGTCGTATGTTTATCAGGAACATGAAACCAGATAATTAATACTTTTCCATGGCTTTTTCAACCATCTTTAGTCTTCCTTATCCCTCCTCCACCCACTCTTTCTCAGTATTTCCCTCCATCCTAAATACATATATATGAAACTGTCTTGTGAGTCCAGAGCAGTCCAATGGACTCACACGTCAATAGAAGGTATTGCCGTTGCTCTTGTTTATCTTCTAGAACTTGAAGGTATGACCCTTTTGCTGGAAATACTGCACACTTAAGACACAGGACGTAGAGGAATTGAGCTGGAACTGACCTGGAAGCCTCTGCGCCCCCCCCCATGCCCCCTCACCCCCAAGCCAGGACTTGCTCTCATAGTATCTGAAGGTGCTACAAAAGCTAAGGGAGAGAAACCTCTAAAGCTGATAAACTACTACAATGACCATCATGACACAGTATACTCAAGAATGCAGTAATGGTACCCATTAATTGGACACAAGTCCCACTCCATAAGAAGGAATTCATGCCTGGCACTGAAAAGCCTAGTCACGACCATGATTGGTGAGGTCATGGGCCCCACGGGGGAATCTACTACTGCTACCATCCCAAACCAGTACAATGCCCAGCTGCATTCTAAATACTTATACTCAAAATTAAGTGTAGTTCTTACCTCTCACCAAAAATGTTTCCTTTTGCAATAGATAGAGACAATTACAGAAATCTCTGGCTAAAATGTGGAGGAAAAACTGACCATGGAGTGTCCATGCCCAACTGATCAATCTCCAGCACAACCCCAATAACTAAATAGTCAGGGAACATGGCGCAAAGGGGATAGAAAGATTGAAGGAGCTGCAGAACCAAAATATCTCGACAATCTGGTGTCCTCCATATAAGATAGTGAGCTAGTTTACTGACCTCTTCACTTTCAGAGGTGAAATAAGCAGTCGTTTCGTTCCTTTGATGGCACAAAGTAAACCTTGTAAAGACGACCTCACATCAGGGCCTACTCCTCTTCATTTCTCCTCTGCTTTAATGTGCTTGTCTGAGCCAAAGGATTAGGAAAAAGTAATCAACAATTGACAGCTGAAAACAGAGATTCCATCTAGACATTATGAAACTGAGCATTTCCTCTAAACAACAAATGGCAAATCCTCTCTGTCCTAACTGGTTGCCCATTTAAAATGGAAGCGTTTCCTGGTAGCTAGGTTTCTGCCTTGTCAAACGTTAGACTACAGGTTTTTAAGACGACACTTGCTTATGCTCTACAACAGATTGTAATATTCTCTAAGAAATACGAATAACCACAAATATTGAGATCAGTAAGACTAGCTGTACTAGGAATTTCTATATACTTACTTTGAAAGCATGCCAATGGAGTCGCTGTGATCTGAAAACAGTTTACACGTAAAAACTCATTGGGAATGTTTGCAAACATCCTGCTGAAATACCTTTTATAGTAGAGCAAGTAACAGAACAGTCAATATTTACATGTTGGACAGAATTTAACCTTAGGTAGAAAGCAAGAAGCTAAACTAAGACAGTAACTGAGAACAATCGTTTAATAAAAACACAATGTATTATTTTATACATGCTGACATGTGAAATCTGGAAGCATTGGTTACCTATAAAAAATATCAAGATACAACAATCTAGTTACCTACAAACTTCTTTTATATTTTAATCCTTGGGTGCCCTAAGATGTATTTATTTATCAGAGACAAGCTGGTCAAGAACTCACTAAGCTGCCAAGACTGGCTCCCCACATCTTAGATTATAGGAATGAAACACAGAGCATAGCTAAAATAGTCAAGACCTCATTACAGTATAATATTTATTCAGGGGGTGATAGTACGTCTGAAGTATTTTGTGTATTTTATACTTTTCTTAAAAGCTAAGCATGTGTAATAGTATTGTGGAATTTAGGAACATTAAACAGAAAGTCTTTTCCTCTATGTCCCATTTATTTGTATTTTTCATCTGTGTTTCTAGGTCAAAACAATAAATTCATTTCTCTTTGGAAAATAGAATGGAAGGATTAAGGACTCGTGTGTGTGTGTGTGTGTGTGTGTGTGTGTGTGTGTGTGTGTGTGTGTGTGTGTGTGTGTGTGTGTGTGTGCGCGCTCATGAGTTTGGGAGTGTGTACTATGGATGTGCATATGTGTGTGTCTGCATGGGAGGACTAGATGACACATTGGAGTGTTGGTCTTCAAGCACCAGTCATCTTGTTTCTGTTTTTTGTTTTTCTCTATTTTTCTTTTATTGAGGATAGATTTTCTTCCCCTGCTTCTCAATTTCTTCCAGGCCCTCCACCACCCCCACCTCCATCCAAATCTACATCCTTTCTTTCTCCATCTTCATTTTTGAGGCAAGGTGTCCCACCGGCTTGGGACTTGCCAATTAGAGTAGGCTGGCTAGAAAGTGAGCCCCACGGGGCTTCCTATGTGTCTACCTCAACAGAAGGATTGCACACATGAGCCACCACACCTATTTTTTTAAACATAGGTTCTGAGGACCAAACTCAGGTCCTCATGATTGCAAGACAAGCCTTTTACCAGCTGAGCTGTCTCCACAGACACGGATCCAGCACATTGGTATATATACCAATTACACATGCTAGAGCAGCATGCTAGGTGTGCTACCGGATCACCTTGCTTACACACACACACACACACACACACACACACACACACACACACACACACACACACACACACACCTCACTCTCTCTTCTGAGAAACATAACATTCCTAGCTCAGTTTAAAAGACTATAAGCATAACAAAGACCAAGAAACAGAATGGAAATAAATCCAAGTTTAATTAGGAAGTATGAAACCTATAGAATTTCTAGTCCCTTCTCTAAGTTTGTTGGAAAAATGCTGGTAGCCAGACAATCACACTCCTATGTAGGAGACCTCAAAACATTTCTCTGAAGAAATTGAATACATCCTAAGAAAAAATATATATACAAACCAATGTACACCATGGGTGTACAAGAGGCCCTAAGAGGATTCTGATCCCCTGAAACTGGAATTACAGATGGTTGTGAGTTGCCATGTTGGTGCTAAGAATCGAATTTGCATCTGCTGGAAGAGCAGTCAGTGCTCATAACCACTGATCCAACTCTCAACCCCTTGTGAAGAGTTTTGCTTTCCTTGAAGCTTGTAGAGAAAAAGCATGAAGGGCCTCTAGATCAAATTGGGACATTAATTATGTGTGATTATCACAGCAACATCTAAAACCTCTACCAAAATGATAGCAAAAGATATTTCCCTATAAGAAACTGAGAATAGAAATAGCGGTCACGTGATTTCCATGACTATGTGGAAGACAGAGTAGGTACAGTTGTATAGTCAAAGCAGAAGGATGATGTGATGTTATAATAAATCAAGAAGCTTGAGAGATTGAATAAACACTGGAGAGGGAATGGTGTCTCTGAAAGCTAGAGCAGTGTGTGTAATTTTGAATACGTGCTAGGTGTGCTACCGGATCACCTTGCTTACAGACACACACACACACACACACACACACACACACACACACACACAGAGACACACACACACACACACCTCACTCTCTCTTCTGAGAAACATAACATTCCTAGCTCAGTTTAAAAGACTCTAGGCATAGCAAAGACCAAGAAACAGAATGGAAATAAATCCAAGTTTAATTAGGAAGTATGAAACCTATAGAATTTCTAGTCCCTTCTCTAAGTTTGTTGGAAAAATGCTGATAGCCAGACAATCATCCTCCTATGTAGGAGACCTCAAGACATTTCTCTGAAGAAATTGAATACATCCTAAGGAAAAAATATATACAAACTGAAATTTGGGGTTCCCTAAGAAAATGCTGGCTCATCAGACAATCCACTAACGGTGAAGTCCTTGATGCTGTTTTACAAAGATCCACTTTTAAACAGGAGTGAGCATCTTTGAAGCATTTAGTGAACATGAAGGGTTTCCAACATGAAAGACAGCTACAAAAGAACTAAAACCAGAAAGACCAATGGTCAAAAATAAAAAGTCAAAATTATTTTGAGTTAGCATCTTCACATATAAAAGAGTGGAAAAAAGGAAAGCTTTCCCCAAAACAAAGACAAATACTAAAGAAAAGAAGTAAAAATAAATAAATAAATAAAATTTAAATATAAAAAATGACAATAAAAATTCAACAAAGAAGTGAGATAATAAAAGTATAGGAAGTAAAAGAAATGGGCACCAACATAAAAAAAGATAGAGCTAAAAATTTGCGTTTATACATGCTACTCTTCATGGGGGGCTGGAAAGATGGCTCAGAGGTTAAGAGCACTGGCTACTCCTCCAAAGGTCCTGAGTTCAATTCCTAGCACCTACATGGTGGCTCACAAAAGTTGCATGTATTTTAATCTATAGTAGGATATTAGTCATAAGACCACCTATCAAATGCCAAAAAAAAAAATCTATAAATGTCCAAGTCCTCAGGTAGAGCTCTGTAGTATTTTTCATATATTTATACAATTCTATTTACTTTTACTTATCTGTGTATTACTTCTAATAGCCACTACAGTGTCACTGCTAGGTAAATAGTTGTATGTATTCTTAAGAGAATGATAAGAAAAAGTCTATATACTCAATAAAACTCAATTTAAAAATATTATCTGTTCCTGTTAGTTCCATATGAATATGAGACATCTTCAGATAAGGAAGTTGACTATAATTGATATGCAAAGACAAAGCATTCTCCTTGCAATAATGTCCATGAGTTAATAGTGCTCTCTCATATGGATAGGGTTATGACTGTAATGAATTTTTTAACAGAGGAAAATGCTACAACTTATAGAGAAGGGCCTTTCACAAAGCTGAAAAAAAAAGTGAAGTTCAATGGTGCAGAACTGAATAAACATGATTTTCCAATAATTCAAGCATTTGGAGCTAGCTCACTTCTGGCCCAGATCCAGTGATTCAATGGGGGGGGGGGAGTCAGTTAAGGGGGGCCATCATAGGAGCTTGTTGATCTCTGTGGGTCCTCGAAGCACCCGGACAACCAATGAACTATGACAATTGTAGAGCTTTTCTCTTCTGTTTATGAAATGATTCTTCACAAGCTTAGTTATCACCATCCTGTTTTGTTCCTGGTGTGCTCTGATGAGAGATAGACAGTGAGACAGGTAGGAGCTATGTGCACTCTGGAACCAGGCTGGCCTTGAGCTAAGGAGTCTTCTCTGCCTACTGGGACCACAGGAGTACACCACAAGCTGAGACTTTAGCTGCTTAATATATAAATCCAAAATGTACACGCTGACTCTCAGCTAACAATCTTCCTGCCTCGGCCTCTCAACTCTTAGGAGCACAGGCATATACTATTATGTGCGAGTTTTATTTTATGATTATTATTTTTAACTTAGCAATACCAGGAAAAGCCAAAACCTCAAATATCAATAATGATGTATGAATCTAATCTTCATCTCCAAGAAAACATATGATGGTTTGGAATTGAAGAAGCAGTTCTGGGTAGATGGAAAAAAGGAAGAAGTGCCCTGCAAAAGGAGAATTTGGGCTAGGAAATAGGGACCAGGGCAGGTTAATGGATGGGTATGAAGGAAACCATATTTTCTTCTACTTCATTGTGAGACCACATAGTCTTAAAGACTTAACCCAAAGCCAGCCTGTTGCCAACAGGATAGATGAAAAAGAGCTTCCCAGTTTGCCACAGGGAAGGGAATTTAGCATCCAAATACATTTAGGGCAACAACATGAGGAGCAGTGAGAAAAACAAATAACAACACACCCTTCTGTTATCTCAAAATGCATCACTGACAAAAAGTATAAAGTATAATTTACAAGCATACTGTTTAACAAAGACTTTAACACCAGCGTTTCTCAAAGTCATTTAATACTGGCGTTTGCTTCATTTCTTTAATCTACAGATCATAGGAACAGAATCAAACATCACGCACACCCCCGGCTGACTTTATGAGACTAAGCTGTTCTCAGTGGCAGAAATTAGCAACCCTTCTCCAGCCTGTGTTTCTTCACACTTGCCAGGAACAAGGATGTGTTTCCGCCTGAGGAAATGAACAAGGTCACCTTGGCCCAGGTCGCCAGGAGCTAAAACAGTAACAGACACTTGTCTACAGGAAGATGACAATATTGTTACTAAGGCTTCTTAACATTTATTTAAAAAGAAACACTAGAAACTTGTAGAGATTTATAAAGGTTTGCGAACGAGGAGGTAGCTCACTTTACTTGGCAAACGTTCTTTTTAATGTATTTGTTGCCAGAAATGCAATTTTATTAAAGAGGACATGAATAATGCAAAGAAAGGTCTACCCTGACAAATGAGAATTGGCTTGAGTCACTGCAGATAGAAGAGCAACATTTACAGGATGATGTAAAAGTCACATGAGACCTGGGTAGGTTTTTACACAAGACTTGAATGCCTAGATGCTTCCATAATGTTTGATTAGGGGGGAGGGGAGACAGACATTTAAATCAACAGGAAAAATTATCTATTGGCAAATTCTATGAAGGTTTGTGGTTATTGGAGCTGATGACATTTGAAATAGATTAGCTTGTGGACTGGAACACTTATGTTTCTTCTTTAGCTCTTGGTTTTCTCTATGAAATCATGGGGGTTGGGTGAGGGAGGGCAGCATTCTCTAGACCATGCTTTTGAAACCTGGATTTGTCTTATTATGTGTTAGTTACAAGTGGAAAAAAAACCTTCTCAAGATGTTAGCAAAGAGAGAGGTCATCTTCTTAATAGCCTAAATTTTCAAGGGTTAAGCTTGTGCCTGCGTTACAAAGATCGTTCTGTGGCTTGATTATATACCAATGGTTTCCAAACTCCAACCACTAGAGACTGAAATATCATCTTAACGTGGCAAACATAGTTTACAGAAGTGATTAAGCTTTTGGATAAAGAATTATCCTAGGCCCAACCTAATTACACTAAGCCTTAAAAGTGGAGGCGAAAGGCAATGGGGTGATGTGATGACTCTTCTCAAGCTTGATGACATTGAAAGTAGAGAAATGGGATCTTAAACTGAAGTTTTTGGGGTCTGGGGAGATGGCTCAGTGCAGGAGGCCAAGACAGGGAATCCCCATTGCAAGCTGCCTAGGAGAACTAAGCACATTACCGAGGTCCATGTGCAATGAGCAACCCTGCCTCCATATATATGTCTGAGAGTGACAGACGAACACACCTGACATTGATCTTAGGTATAGGCACCCTCTCCCATATGTGCACTCAATACGCTTGTGAACACACGCACACACACGAGAGAGAGAGAGAGAGAGAGAGAGAGAGAGAGAGAGAGAGAGAGAGAGAGAACACAAACTCAAGCCCACAAAAACACTGTAGGAATGTGGTGACTTCTGATTAGACACAGCCTTGTCTAATGGGCATCCAGAATGTAAACAGAGATCCCAGCCTTGAAGCCACAATCCAAACTAGTACAAAATGACCTCTGCTGTGGCCCCTGGAGGGAACATCTCACTTGACTCCTCTATTTTAGCTCAATGGCTTGCATCACACTTGATCTCCAGAGCAGTGAGAGAGGAATCCGTGCTATGCTAATAACCACGTATATAGAAATCTGTTAGACCAGCAACAGTCGACAAATGCAAGCATGGGCTCCATGTCTTCTATTGGACTCGGTTTCCATCTCAGTTTCTTTTATAAGCTAATTGGTGATGGCAGCTCTGACCTCTTTCCTGCTGTCACAACATGTCCAGTAAGCTCTGGGAAGATTCCTGCCTTGGTTTCTACTCACTGAATGTGCAGTGTGTCCATCCTTGAACAGCATCCATAGCTGTTGACACAAATCACATGTTTATTCCTAGAAGGCTTGCTGCATCCCAACTGTACACACAGATCTAGAGGAAGGGAAAGTTCCAGAATATAACAGAAGTTCAGGTAGCAGTAGCCACCCTGAACAGGCAAAATGGGTGTCTACTAAATATCTGTCTGGAAAAATCTTCTAAACAAGTGTTAAAATCATTTTCCATGATTTCTTAGATACAAAATATACCTAATAAAATATCCACAAAACAGAATATTTTCCATGTTTTCTGTATATATTGACTTCCAATTGTGGTTATAATTACTAGATGATACAGATACAGAGTTATCATTTTATAGCTCTAAAGTCAAAGAGAGATATTTAGGAAGCTCTGCGGGAGAATCTGCTTCCCTGCTTTTTGAGACAGAAATAGATTAGAAGCTTTAAATTAACACTGGCTGTATGAGAACATGTCTGATTCTGGCCATAGAAACCCCTCCTTCCAGTGACATGGGTTTTAATCACTTCTCTGCTGTGTCAGAAATGTTGCTGAGTGGTGTTGTGTTAAGATCTGTCCTAAATGCTAACATTACACAAATGTGAATCATATATGTGTGCATTTGTGCATGGGTCCCACATCCAAAATTGAATTCTATTTCCATCTCTGCTCCTTACATAAGCAGACTGATTCCTGCCACCATAATACACCCAGTGTGTGTAGCAAGTATCAAAAAATGGTTTAGGCCATAGACAGCAATGTAGGTAGTGGTCAGAGATGCAGCAACACTTTTTGGGCTGAGATTTTAACCTACATTTTTTCCCTCTGGGATTGAGACACTTCAGGTATGGAGTTGGCACATGCAGTAATTCCTTTAGGCACTTAGAAAAGGGCCCGATTAATAACCACTGTTAAGGAGAAAGTGTCCCTCACAGGGATTTAACTTACCAGCCACAGGAGTTAGTTGGTCTTTGCTGGTGTTGATAAGGAATAACGAACAGAACTAGATTCACCTGCTCTCATGTGCTTGGCGATGAACAGAGAATACCAGGCATAAACAGACGCTCCAAGAAACAAGAGCCCAGAGAACACGAAGCTCTGGAGCATCGAAAGGATCTCCTCTCATGCTTTCCAGCTCCTAACCACTGTTCATGGTGCCGGACCAGAAAATGTGAATCCCTGGTATCTTGCTCCCATGTAACAAGCCAGAAAGGGGCTGGCAGTGGGATCTGTAAGGTCTGGGTTGGCAAAGTAGGAACTCTGTCACTCAGTTATTATGGAATCCTCTCAAGGTTTTTTCCACTGCAGTATCTATATCTGAGCACATAAATTCCTCACATTTCAGTGTGGAAAGGGGAGCATTCTGCAGGGCCCCACTTCTAAACAAAGAACCATAGACAACTAATGACTGCTAGGAGAACTGGCCCCTCTCAGATATGAAACCCCTTCTTGGTTGTCCAATGCAGAGTGTTCAGCCCTGAAACCATGTAAACACAAACAACAGAGACTGACTCAGAACACTGTATTTACATATCTCTGGACACACATATAACAATAACAATCAAAGCACATGAGGCTATCAACTCAAGAGTTGGGAAACAAAGGAGGGGCTGGAGAAAGGATACTTGGAGGGATGGAAAGGAGGAGGAAAGTGATGTAATTTGATTTCAATGTAAACATTTTAAAAAGAAAAGAAAATGGTATAAATGAATTTCTGTTAATCTGCAAACAAATAACACCCCAGTAAGACAAAAAGGCCTTGGTGGACAGGATGTAAAAAATGTATCGTACAGCAATACTGAGCAGTGTCAGGAAGGTCAAGAAAGTGTGCCACTAAAAAAAGATACAATTCCAGGACAAGAAATAAAGGAAAAACATATCACAGCCAATGCCTGCCATTGTGTTAGGAAGATAGGTGTGAAGACAGACAGAATGTCCTTGTCTTCATGGAGCTGAAATCCTAGCAAAAGAGGCAGATAAGCATGTAAAATAATACAGTGGTATAAACACCTATGATAGAAAAGTACCATGAATTTTCTAAAAAAAAAAAAAAACACACACACACACACACACACAAGAAGGGTACTTCAAGTTGAAAGCGTTAGAAAAATTCCCCAGGACTGTTTTATACCACAAAACTTTTGACCCAAATTTTACTATGCCTACAAGATAGGCAGGGATAAAGATGTAGCAGAGTTTGAGGAAATGGCCAACCAACGACTGGCCCAACTTGAGACCCACCCCATGAAAGAAAGCCAACCTCAGTCACTATTAATGATACTCTGCTATGCTTGCAGACAGGAGCCAATCTACCTGTGCTCTGAGAACCTCCACCCAGCAACAGATCAAAACAGATGCTGAAACCCGCAGCCATACGTTAGGTGGAGACCTGGGAATCTTGTGGAAGAGTTGGTCGGGGGAGGATAGAGGGACCTGAAATGACAAGAACGCTACAAGAAGACCGACAGGGCCAACTAACCTAGGCCCATGGGAGCCCACAGAGACTGAACCACCAGCCTAAGTGCACGCTTGGACTGGACCTAGGCCTCCTGCGCTTAGGAAGCTGATGGACAGCTCAGTTTTCACGTAGGTCCCGTAGCATCTGGAGCAGAGGCTGTCGCACAGTTGCCTGTTATTGGACCACTTTCCTCTAGCTGGGCACCCATGTCTGGCCTCAGTGGAAGAGGATGCGCTTAGTCCTGATGCAAGATGAAGTGATGGGGCACGATGGCACAGAGGTGCAGGAAAGAACTGCCAGTTGGGAGGAAACCTGCAGAGCTTCTGAATTCTATCCCATCAGTTTAAGATTCACGTCTTTCTCCTGCATTGGACCTTAACTTTTTCACAGCCTACTTGTTAACACACAAACACAGCACAAAGATACGGGGAACAGGGGGGGGGGAGGGGAGCGGGAAAGAATGATGGGCTCAATTTAGGACCCAGAAAGTTTAGTAACCTGTGGGTGCCTCAGTGCTCGTCTCAAGAAGACGACTAAGATTTGGGTGTGAGTAGAGAAGAGGTTTGAGAACAGCCATGTACAGACGCTGTAGGAGAACTTGGATGTGTGAGAATGTCTAGTTAGGAAATGCTCAGTACAAGGAAAACTCCCAAGGCACAAGCCAGCCAACAACCAGAGGAATGGGCAAAAAGAACTCAGTAGAAAACCTTTAAATGCAAAAGAAATCAGTGAGTTCAATGTCTCAGTTGCCACACTAAGCAAATGTTGCAATAAGGCATGCCCAAGCACGTTGGATGTTGTGAGGACCAGTTACGGTCAGAGCACTGGGGATTATGGGAAAAAGAAATACTGGTCATCTTGACGAAAACTGTTCAGGGAATCTGTGTAAACGAAAGACTTCCATTGGTTGTTTCAAAGTGCACAGCACAGTGGAGAGCTCTGGAACCCTGACGTCATGAACTCATAGACATCACTGAACAGATGTCGGAAGATTTTTTTCAACACTGGTTGAATACAAGAAATATAATTTTATTAGTAGAGTATTGTTTTTTTTTTTTTTAATTTAAAGCAACCTAATTTAATTCCGTAAGAAAAACATGAATTATAACCATTTGGGTTATCAATTTTATTGAACAATAATAAAAAAAAATACCTAGGAGAAAACTTCTGTCATCTACTGATGACTATACAGAGACCTCTTCTTTGTCTTTTAGTCTTTACCTTTGCATTGCATTTTGAAATTAGCTCTTAGGAAATCAGGACACTGTGGGAAAAAAATAAATGCTGTTCACCATTGGGCCTTCTGAGACTCACTCTTGGCTTTCACAGTGAAACCAACATAGGATCTCCTTGTGGACACCCACGTCTTAACCCAAATCCCACAGTGCTACTTCCTTTTCACCAAGTGATAGGTGTTGGAGGTTCTTCACCCCCAAAGACACTGTGTTTCTGTCCATAGTGTAAATCACAGATAGCATCATTTAAAGAGCTGCTCATTATGAGTGTGTAGTGAGGGAGGAGAAAGTCGTCAACAAAGAGCATGGAAGCACCAAGAGAAAGGCGTACTTATCTTTTTAATTAATTTATTCAGACTACAACTCAACTGTTATCCCATCACTCGTATCCTCCCATTGCTCCCTCTCTCCCACCCCTACCTTATTCCCCTCCCCTAGGTCCATGACCTCCTCCCCCACTTTATGGTCACAGGGTATCAAGTCTCATCTTGGTAGCCTGCCTAGTCTTTCTTTGAGTGCCACCAGGGCTCCCCACCAAGGAGAGGTCATCAAATATGGGGCACCAGAGTTCATGTCAGAGTTAGTCTCTGCTCTCCACATAACTGTGGAGAATGTCCTGAAAGTCTTCACTTACCAGGAGATTGGATGTGAGCACATCCTACTGGGACTCTAAGTAAAAGAAATATAGGAGATGGGGAAATAGAAGGATCCTGAGGATCTTAGAAACCTACAAGATAGTAATGGTGCATTAGGGCCCAGGGTTGTCTGCTCAAACTATTGTACTAACTAAGGACAATATAAGTAGTAAATATCAATCCCTTACACTGTTCTAGCCAATGGACAGGAAGAAGTACTTATTAAAGGAATGAGGAAAACTGACCAGAGGCTTGGGAGAAAACAAGGAACCATTGGCACTGGCTTCACTGAGGAAGGAGTCTGCTCTGGGAGAGCATTAGCAGCATTGCTCTTCCTGAGAGATGTCTCTGTCTTAGTCTAGTTCCTAATTGAAGTTACTTGAGACTGAGAGTAAATGTTTACATTTCTACTTTTTATTATTATTGTATGTGTGCTGGGACATGCATATGGGCCACTTGGGGGAGTTGGTTCTTTCCTCTCACCACGTTATCCAAAGACCTAACTTGGGCTGTTGTGTTTACACAGCAAGTGCATTATCTGCTGAACCATCTTGCCAACCCAAGACCGAGCCATTTATAATGCATCTGAATGTATTAACTCAACCCTGAACGCTGAGAAGTCCATGACTGTGGGGCTACATCAGATGAGAGCCTTCTCCTTGCATCATCCCAGATGGAAAGACAAAGGAGAGAGAGGACGCAAGAAGGAATCCATTTCTAGGATAACAGCATTAATCTGTTCATGAATATGAGCCATTGTTGCCTAATTACCTCTTAATATTCCATACTTCATCTTGAAAGCAAGTTTTCAACTCATGAGCTTGGTGTCTAGTGGGACTGTAGGTGTCACAAAGGATCTAAGGTCAATTTTAAATTGGTCACTGTATTTTACAATAGGGAGTCATTAGTAACTTTGCTAAAGTGATGTTTATTGGCCAAATGGAGGTGTACATCCTGTTATGTAAGCAAAGCCACTAACCTGAATTCTATTCATGCAGACATTCCCAGAGGATTGTAAACATTTTTCCTATTTGGGGCAAAGTCCTATTACAGAGAGGTGAAGAATACATAGAGGATCAAGAGGGTGCAAATTAGAGAATAAGCTTAATAATCCCACCGGCCTTTTCTAGCTTCGAGAAAACAAGTAATTGCACAAGTAAAGTCAAAGGAGCAAATGGCAAGAAGAAAGATAATCAGGCATTGTAGAACATAGGTTGTACCTTTTATTTTATTCCTAAGGCTGATTATTCATTTAACTCTTATATTTATAGATTCACATAGTTACTTCATGCATTTGATTCTTCAAAAATCTCAGAAGACATCTGATATAGGTTTCTTATTCTCCTTACAGACAAGAGGAGACTTGTACGCAAAAAAAAAAAAAAATTAATTTGAAGTGATGGAGCCAGAGTGCATGCTGTATGAACAAATGGTGGATCTTGCCCGTAAGGTCAGGTGCTAATCATACCATTGTGACTTTTTTTTTTAATTTTTTTCCTCCTTTATTAATTTATTCTTGTTACATCTCAATGGTTATCCCATCCCTTGTATCCTCCCATTCTTCCCTCCCTCCCAATTTCCCCTTATTCCCCTCCCCTATGACTGTTCCTGAGGGGGATTACCTCCCCCTCTATATGATCATAGGGTATCAAGTCTCTTCTTGGTAACTTGCTGTCCTTCCTCTGATTGCCACCAGGTCTCCCCGTCCAGGGGACATGGTCAAAGGTGAGGCACCACAGTATGTGAGAAAGTCATATCCCACTCTCCACTCTACTGTGGGGAGTGTTCTGTCCATTGGCTAGATCTGGGTAGGGCTTCCTCAAGACCCAGCTATTCCACTCCTTGGAATATACCCAGAAGATGCTCCAGCACACAGCAAGAAAATTTGCTCAACCATGTTCATAGCAGCCTTATTCATAATAGCCAGAACATGGAAACAGCCTAAGTGTCCCTCAATAGAAGAATGGATAAAGAAACTGTGGTACATATACACTATGGAATACTATTCAGCTATTAAAAACAAGGAATTCCCGAAATTTGTGGATAAATGGATTGAGCTAGAAATGATCATAATGAGTGAGTTAACCCAGAAGCAGAAAGACTCAAATGGTATATACTCACTTATATCTGCATATTAGCCCAAGGGGCATGTCCCACGAAAGCCTTCACTTACCAGGAAACTGAGACAGAGGAGAGGACATTCTAGTGGGACTCTAGATGAGAGAATCATGGGAGAAAGGCAAAGTAGAAGGACCCAGAGGGTCCTAGAAGCCTACAAGTAGAACATTATGATAGGCAGATTTGGGCCCAGGGGTCCCGCTCAAACTAAGGCACCAGCCAAGGACAATACAGGCGGTAAACCTTAAGCCCCTACCCAGATCTAACCATTGTGACTTTAAAACAGATTAACACCAAACCACCAAGACCCCTCATAACTTCTTTTTATTATTAATTTATTCTTGTTACATCTCAATGGTTATCCCATCCCTTATATCCTCCCATTCTTCCCTCCCTCCCATTTTCCCCTTATTCCCTTCCCCTATGACTGTGACTGAGGGGGACTTCCTCCCCCTGTATATGCTCATAGGGTATCAGGTCTCTTCTTGGTAGCCTGCTATCCTTCCTCTGAGTGCCACTGGGAGGATGAACCAAGGTAAGAAGTGCAGGCACATAGCATGGATCCAGGAACCAACAAGGCAGAACTTCTCCCTCATCTTCTCCACCTGGAATTTATGATCATATTGTCTGACAACAGACTGACCACTATAAGTGACCTGACTTTGTTTACATGTACTTATTTACATGTTTGTAAATTTGTTTACAAATCTATGAAAGCTCTGTTTTCAGGGGAACCCAAGAGATCTACTTTGTAAGTATCGAATCCCTTCTTATTTCTAAAACAGAATCTCTGCAGTTTGTGCCTTTAAAAATTTGGAAGACTTCTGAAATTTACCTGTTTTGTTCACTACAGATACACTCGGAGGACTCATAGACTCTTGTAGCTTTTAGGAAACAGAGAAAGGAAAAGGCATTATTTTTGTGTTAAACTGTGATATTATTGAGATATAGGCATTGCTTCAAATTGTGTAGCTCATATTTGTACATCACATGCAGTCTTATTTATACATATAGAAAACAGAAAAACTTGACAAATCACTGTGCATATTGGAAATCACAATTTCAATAACATTTGCAAAAACAAGAAGGGCTTGGCTTATATAATTACGCGCACACATATGTGCATACATGAACTAATCTGGTTTTTTAGTTTCTTACGTATTGGCCATGTCTGTAGTTGTATTTTGTGAATAAAGAATGTAGTATCTTACAATCAATGCTGATATCCATGTCTCCATGGAGAATGAATGCAACAGGATTTTTCCATATTTCTAATATTTTAGTGTCACTGACATCATTATCCACTGGTCACGTTAATCTCACAATGCACAATGAATGTATTTGTATGATCCATATAATGCAAAAGTCTTTAAAGATGTGATAATACACAGCTTGGTTTTGGTATTTATTATTGGATTATCATAATGTGCATCAGCATTAAAGGATCTAATCTTGAGAGGAATATGTATTTTATTTCTCTTATGATTATACCAGAGAGTGTGCTGGATGTGGCTGCATAGAATTCTCTCTGCACTTTTGGGTCTGTGTAAATAGCTCCCGGTAACAAGCCAGAAGCAAAGCAAAGCAAAGCAAAACAAACAAACACAAAAAGTGGAGGCTTGGAGCTTCTTTTTATACATGATTTTCAAATGCTTGTGTTCTGGTGCACAATAACCATGGACAATAATTCCATGCGTAATGTAGCATATAGAGACTATTGGCTGCATTAGAACATTTCTATTCTAAATAGTAAAGAGTGCCTTCCTAGATTTGTAGGAAATATGCACCTACGTGTGTGTGTGTGTGTGTGTGTGTGTGTGTGTGTGTGTGTGTGTGTGTGATATGCTACAGTAGTAGGTTTACATATGATATTCGCAGGGCCTTTAGTGTTATTGGTTCCTTTCCATGTCCCTTCCTTTGTTCTGCCCTCCTCTCCCCACATCAATTGAAGTGTGCCTGGACAATCATTCCCCTTTAGCCATTTGTATCTATACATTTTATATCTGTCCTTTCCCTCATGGATAGACAGGCTATAGGCCCTAAGGGAAGAACCTACTATTATCACTTTTTGGGGGAGGTTTTTTTGAGACAGGGTTTCTCTGTGTAGCCTTGGCTGTCCTGGACTCGCTTTGTAGACCAGGCTGGCCTCAAACTCACAGCGATCCACCCGCCTCTGCCTCCCGAGTGCTGGGATTAAAGTCGTGCACCACCACGCCCGGCTTATTATCACTTTTAAATGGGTATGGTATTAAAGTGATGACCAATGACTTACACCCACAGGTTAGGGCATCTCTCAATAGTCATCGGAGAAGCTACTATTTGCAATGGATGCTGATTAACACAGAGAGCCAAGGTTGGCCAAAAATGAGAACAAGATTACAGGGACTACAGAGTACGGAGCTCAAATAGAACATTTGTAACATATTCCCTCCTTCCAAAGTTTAGAGACCATTCAGGAAGTGGGGAGAGCCACTGACAATCTGTCAGCGGAACTGACCAACAGAAAGAGGGAGAAGACCAAGTTAATGATATTAGAGATGAATGAAAAAAAGAGGGAACATTATCACAGATACTATTGAAATCCAGAAGATCTCTATGGACTACTTTAAAACCTTAAATGACCCCAAATAGAAACTGTAGAGGAAACCAATAAGCTTTTAGACTTATATGGCCTAAAATTAAATAGAGAAAACATAAATAATATATACAGTCCCATAACAAGTATGTTGGGTACTTTAATGTCAACTTGACACAGATGCAGTCATCTGGGAGAAGGAGACCTCCATTGAGAAAATTCCTCCATAAGACTGGGCTGCAAGTAAGCCTGTAATACCCAAAATATATAAAGAACTCAAAAAATTAAACACCTACAAACAATATAAACTCCTTAAAAAATATGGTACAGTTTGAGTGGGGTCCCGCTCAAACTAAGGCACCAGCCAAGGACAATACAGGTGGTAAACTTTAAACCCCTACCCAGATCTAGCCAATGGTCAGAACATTCTCCACAGTTGAATGGAGAGTAGGATATGACTTTCTCACGTACTCTGGTGCCCACATTTGACCACGTCCCCTGAAGGGGGAGGCCTGGTGGCATTCAGAGGAAGGACAGCAGGTTACCAAGAAGAGACTTGATACCCTATGAGCATATACAGGGGGAGGTAATCCCCCTCAGGAACAGTCATAGGGGAGGGGAATAAGGGGAAAATAGGAGAGAGGGAAGAATGGGAGGATACAAGGGATGGGATAACCATTGAGATGTAACAAGAATAAATTAATTTTTAAAAAAAGAAAAAATGTGGTACAGATCTAAACAGAGAATTCTAAACAGAGCAATATTGAATGGCTGAGAAGACTTTAAAGAAACGCTCAACATCCTAAGTCATTAGGGAAATGCAAATCAAAACAACTCTGAGATTTTATCATACACCTGTCAGAATGGCTAAAGTAAAAACTCAAAGTGTCAGCACATGCTGGAGAAGAAGTAGAGGAAAGGGAACACTTTTCCATTGCTGGTGGGAGTGCTAATTTGTACAAGCATTTTGGAAATCAATCTGAGAACTAGGAATAAATAGCTCCATCTCAAGATCCAGTTATG
Organism: Acomys minous; assembly: GCF_964271855.1. NCBI lineage: Eukaryota > Metazoa > Chordata > Mammalia > Rodentia > Muridae > Acomys > Acomys minous. The sequence goes on along the minus strand of NC_140492.1, from coordinate 85,715,507 downwards.
CCACTCCTGGGCAAACACCCTAAAGATGCTCCACCACACAACACGGACATTTGCTCAACAATGTTCATAGCAGCCTTATTTGTTGTAACCAGAATCTGGAAAATGAAGCCATGAAATTCATAGATAAATTTATAGAATTAGAAAAAAATCATCCTGAGTAAGGTAACCCATGCCAAAAAAGTCAAATTTAGTATGTATTTGCTTATATATCTAGATAAGCTGTTAAGTCAATGATAATTAAGCTAAAATATATAGAAACACAGAGGTTAGATATAGAGTAAGGATTTATGGTATCGGACAGATAAGTCTCCAAAGAAATAGGATTGCTAGTCATTATTGATGAATGGGGGGTGGACTAGAAAAAAATCAAATAAGAAGAAAAGAAATAGAAAATATAAGGAAAGACAGCTAAAATTGAGGGCCACTTGAAGGGTAATATGGAAACCTAATATTGCATTATCTTCTTAAAATACATACATGTGGAAAAATTATCTAAATATAGTCATCAAATGGGGACCAGAGCAACAACTGACCGTCTCTGGTCACCAAATAGAGTTTCGAGTAATGTGGTTGTGTTACATGTGCTTGAAATTTTGTCCAATTTGAACTTCGAAACAATCTAGGCTGTTGTCCAAACTGTTGCTGTCTACAAACTGAAGACAAGATCTCATTGCCGAAGACAGCATTCACACACATGGTGAAGTCAAGATGGTACCTACACAGGACCTTTATCCCTATGTGCTAGCATCTTTGGTACAGAAAGAAATTCTCAGGTACCGAAGGGTAAACATAAATACTAACCCACTGATCTACAATGGGTGTCCTGACAGGAAGATGTGCTAGGGCAATAGGGGCTCAAAGTTCGTGGGAGTAACCAACCAATGTCTGATTCTATTAAGGCCCACTCCGTGAGATGGAAACCATCCTGACACTGTTTGGGCATCCAAGAACTCAAGACTAGATAGCTCAATGACCTAGGGTAAAACCAAATACTGCTGTTCTACTAAAAGAACCTAGCAAAAAAACACTCCTTATGACATTCTGCGATATTCATCCTTCAATACCTGGCTCGGATCTCACCAGAACAAAAACAGAGACAATTATTTTCCAGAGAGTGAAAGACCTTGGAAAACTCAATCCCAAATGAGTTGTCTTCCTCAATCCTTCCATTCAGTACTCTGGAAGCCTGTAGATGAGGAAGCAGAGAGACTGTAAGGGCCAGCAGGGATGCAGGACACCAAGAAAACAAGGAGTGAAGCACATATGAACTTCACAAAGACTGAGGCTTCATGCACAGTGTTCACACCAGATGAGGTCCTGAAGCTAAAAGATGTGGACACATGCCCCATCCCTAACCCAGAAACAATCTCCGATTGATAACCACTTGCAAATAAAAATCAAGTGTTTGCACAAAGGGTCTTGCCAGGGAAACAGTTAGTCTTAAATATAGGCTGCATGCCCCGGGTACATGGCCAGAAGAAAATGAACTCAATTCAGCTTTGAAGGTTCCTTGTCTCATAAGGTCATGGCATGGCTTTTTAATTTTTTTCCCTTTAATCATTGTTTTATCTTATTATGTTTATATGTTTTCTTACATTTTATCCTACAAGCCATTTGCATTTATATAATAGCTCCCAGCTTAGTGTTTTTATGGAATTCCTGAGTGGATCTTTGCATCTATATCTATTTTTTTCTTCTGTGTGTTTTATACTGTTTATATTGTTTTTATTTACAGTATTATTTATTTTATGATTTATAATAAACAATTAAAATACTAATTATACTGTTTGTGTTGTTTTTCCAATGTGTTAGCATTTCTTTTATCTTATTGTATTCTTTTATTATTTAAAAAAGTAAATGAAAAAAAATTTTTTTTAGCCCAGACAATGAATGGTTTTTTTAAGTGTACAGGCAATGAATGATATTTTGTCTCTGATATACAACAGGTTTATACAATAATATATGTCTAACTATATTATAGTTTTTAACTGATAGGAAATAAAATGAGGCTTAATAGTAAATAACATTTATTTAATTGTAATGAAAAATTGATATTTATGCCATTCGAAAGTGCTGAACACAATTCCACAGTATTGTGAATCTACTTATTTTCTTATTCAATCTCTGTTTCTGTCTTCCTTACCTCCATTTATCCCTCTCTGTCTTCTTTCTACTTGACATTCTTCCTTCTTTTTTTCTTCTTTCCCTCTACCTTTCTTCTTTCTTTTATTTTGTGTTGGATGTTGAACTCAGTGGCCTGCATATGCTAGGCAAGTATTCTAACGAGCTAAACCTGTATCCTCAGAGCTGACTCTATGAAACATATCCTTTGAAATTACACGTTTAAATTCACTCTCAAACTCTCTACTCATCAAAATATATAACTGAATAAAATAATAATATACAAGACCCTGCAAAAACCCTAAACCCCAACAAAACAGCAACAGTAAGCTTATGCTGACATTCTACTTTTCCCCATGCAGAATTTTTATAATAAACAAACAAACAAACAAACAAATAAAATGCTTATGAGGATTTGTGAGAGAAAAACATTTGTACCTTCTTTGGGGGAACGTATACCAATATCATCACTGTGGCAATTAGTATGGAGGCTACCCTGCAAAGAAAGATAGAAAGGCCATAGGGTCTACCCAGTCTACTTCTGGATGCACAGCTGGAAGAAAAGAGATGCTCACAGCACAAAGGCATGTGCATTTCCATGGTTTTTGCTTCAGAATCCACAGTGGCCACGGTGTAAATCTGGCCTAGATGCCCCTTCGTGTCTTATGAGAGAAAAGATGTGGTACTTGTCATTTTTCTATCTGGATTGTTTTACCCATTTTAGACAAATTTTATTTCATTTTTCCTTCATGGCTAAATAAAATTTCATTGTACATGTATACCACGGTTTTTGTTCATTTGTCATACAAATGCCATTGTTAATGCATAATGATATATATATGTATGAAGATGTTATAATGAAACTTGCTATTTTGTACACTACTAAAAATATTAATAAAAAAGAAAATGGCTTTGGTTTTGTCACTATCATATTTTACTAGGTGATTATCTTGACAGAAAAGACTTTTTTTTTTTGCCAACTCACTTTATTCAAAGCTTACTCACAAAACTCCTGATATTTAATATGATGCTAAGAAATATTCTGGGACACATACTACAGATATTCAGAATAAAACCTTTCACAAAATGAAAGTCTCTGTTTTCCATAATAGATTTATATATTAAAATCATAACTCTGATTGAAAAAAATTATAATGATTTTAGTAGACATGAAATAATTTAATGATTAATTCAATATTATATCAAGTTATACAAAGTGAACAAAGGGCAGTTTTATTATTTCTATTAGCATTTATTGCTAAGAGTGTCCTTATTTGTACAAAAGTTATTCCTTTCTTAAAAGTTATTTTATTCTTCATTTTGTATCACTATTTGAAATAGAATTAGGATATCAGATAATAAAATTTAATATGTTGACATTAATAATAGTGAAAACTAAAATATATTAAATCTCCATTTATCAGAAACTGGTTAAGGTGTAGTCCAGCCATTAAATGGAATGTATGCAGCATTTTAAGGGATCTTGTAGAATATTTGCAGGTATGGAATATTAGGTTTGCCAAAAAAAAATAAGTAAATTCAGAGTGTTTGGTTTAAGTTTCTGTCAATGACACAGGGTCATACGAAGATACTCACATTGGTAATGATTTTGAATCTTTCTCTTGTGCTTTCCTCCACTGGAACTTTATTATTTTCAAAATATAAAAACAGTATAATCTCATCTTATTAAGGACAAGAGGAAACAATCAACGCAGAAACTCTCCACACTCCACATCATGAACCAGATGTTTCAAGTTCATGCCAATCCACTGAAGACCTATAGGACAGGACAAGGCTTGTTCTCAAGCCCTGACTGAGCCTATACCTACAGCAGTATTAGGCTTTATTGTCATACCCCAACTGCTTGGAGACAGTCATTATCTGAGTGTTATCAAGTTCAAAAGCTGGCCTTAACTATTGAAAATCTACCGATCAAAACTGTGGTGTAACCAGCAGCATGTAACAAATGTTTGGCAGAGTGATATTAAACAGTGCTGTCTTGGTGTTAAGCTTTCTTTGTATTTTTTAAGACATACTTTTTAACTTAATTTGCAAATGAAGAAGAAAAAAGGCAAGTTCGTTAACCTTTATCTTTACTTGATATTAAATCATCTGGTACAGTTGGCATCCCACCTCGCATTTGTCCTTTTCTGTGCATTGTTAATTCTGATCCTAGCTGGTCACCTGCCAAAATCAGGTGTCAACAGTTGATTCTCTGTTGCAGAGTTCCTGGAGGAAATGCAGATATTCTTTGGTTCAAAGGCATCCAGAAAAAGTGGCAAGTTTTATAAACTAACTAAACACAAAGTTTCTCCTATTTAAAGATGCTAAACTCAATCTATATATATATTTTTTTTAATTCACTAATGACTCACATGGGTTAAAGAATGAATCGCTATCCTTTTGGGAGAAAATGGACCACACTTCTTGCTTTTTTTTTTTTCCAAAATAAGTGTCACTAAAAGACAATGAAAAAGAAAGAATTTAAATACTACAATTTAAAAGGTTACTAAAATTTAAAACAACCTGATGACAGAGAAACATTGAGCTCAAATGGTTACAAAGAAAATGATTTAAATCATTCCCACAAGAAGAATTGTATAGATTCCATTAGGGGACCTGAGGAGCCTGGGCCAATGTCCTCAACTCAAATGTGACCGTCATAAATGCCTGGCTTTCTCTGAGCTAAGCAAGCTTGCTTATTGGTTGTGTGAGGCAGAGTAAGGCCATAGCAATCAAAGGTCGGACTTGGTGATCTATCATGCACATTTGGCTCACAAATTTATTTGCTATGTATCTGTATAGCTATAGTCATTCTTAAAACACTTGTAAAATTTAAAACACAAAGTTTGACTAGAGATGAAAGCTTATATAACAAACTACTCCACCTTTCTGTTTACAGCCAATTACCATCTCAATATGTTTCACTGTATACGAATGCATTTATTCTTTCATTCATTTCAAATGTGATAATATAACTATAAAATCATCATTTGCCTGGTTTGAATAACCCAAAATAGCAAATAATTTAAAAATCACTTGCACTTGACTTTGGAATCTATCGCATGCATTGTTTTTTTTTTCCAGGAAATTTACCTCATAATTATGTTGTATGAGAGCGAAATGAGTTTCTATTTCAGATTCACACTGAATTCTGACTGCTGGGTGATGAGGGGAAACCACGTAGGGTTAAAATATTTGTTATGTTGCCATGGATAATTAGGATTGATTTCCTTTGTCTTTTATTCTAAATTTGATATCACTCTTACCAATACAGGTTGTTGCCTACTTTTAAAAATAACTTTAAACACAATCTCTCTCTCTCTCTCTCTCTCTCTCTCTCTCTCTCTCTCTCTCTCTCTCTCTCTCTCTCGCTTTGCAGAGCTTTCAGTGTGCATCTACTCTGCTGGAAGCTGTGTGCCCCATACTCTCCAAGAACAGTCAATTCTGTTTCTGGAAGATTTAGAACACAGAGGAGGTAGGAAATCCTTTAGAAAGAGAAATCTCACTTTTACAATACTTGCAATGCATTATTGCCTAGGAATAACCCAGATTGTCTTCCCAAACTTTCATCATAAATAAAATCAATTCAGGTCATCCTAGGTTAAAATGCTCTCAGAGGACTTGGGGTATAGCTCATTGGTGAGCATATGCCCACAACATGCACAAGACCATGGGTTAAAGCACTAAAAGAATTTCTTAGAGATATCTCTTCTTGTTTAGTGAATTAGGAAATCCACTGATTACCATCCTCCATCTAAACGTTGAATATCACACACTTCTCGCTTAACTCACATTATTCATTTTGTATATTTTTTCCTAGCCAGGCTTTTGTCTCATCCATTAATTTAATTTAGTTTACTTATTACTATTGATTAGTTAATTGTGTTTTAAGGTTTTTCTTTTGTTGCTATGGACAAGGCAAATTATAAAAGAAACAGTCTAATTTAAATTTCCGGAGGTTAAAATTTCACTGGTGGGGACAGTGCAGTAAGTAGCAGCGCCCAGAGCATGAATCTGAGAGGCCACATTTCTCTTTTTGTATTATTTAAAACAATTCTTAAATTTAAATATATTTTATTGTATTCTTCCACTCCCTCAAGTCCTTCCAGAACCTCTCTCCTCCCTCCCAACCCAATTTTAAATTCTTTCTCAACAAATTAATGAAAACCTAATACAAAAACAATCCACTGCCCCTCCCTTGCAAAGAAAACCCAAGAAAACAAAATACAACCACGACCAAAACAACAACAACAACAACAAAAAACAACAGCAACAACAACAAAAACCTGCAGTAAACCTAGATTCCCTGTTCAGATCTAGCCAATGGACAGCTCATTCTCCACAGCTGTGGGGAGAGTGGGCACTGATTCTGACATGAACTCTGGTGCCCTCTGATTTGATCACTTCTTGGTGGGGAGGCCAAGCAGCACACAGAGGAAGGGGGAGCAGACTTTTCGGATGAGATCTGAGATGTTGTGGCCATATGGTGAGGGAGGAGTTTGCTTCTGCCAGAGGTCTAGGGGAAGGGAATAGGGCTGAAGAGGGGAGGAGGCTGGGAATGCGATGATACAAGCAAGGGGATAACAATCAGGATATAATATGAATACAGTATAATAATTTAAAAAAATAAAATGATACAGCAACAAAAACAAATCACCAAACTGTAACCAAACAAAAAATGTGCTTGTGTGCATACACCCCACCACCACCACCAACAAACAAACAAACAAAGCAAAACAAAACCTGTGGAGTCTATTATATGTTGGTCAACTACTCCTGGAAATGCATTCTGTCCTGGACTGGTTGATATACCCAGTGCTACTCCAGTGGAGAAAATTGATTTTTCCCTCTCCCAGAAATTATAAGTGACAGTTCAGTTGTTAACCTTTACCCTAGTGGCTAGGTTTTTAAGCTATCACTTCAGTGTTCGACAAAACCAACCAACAGAAGGAAAGCAGGCCAAGAGAAGGAACAAGAATCAGAGATCTGCTCATGCACACACTCAGGAATCCCATAAAACCACTAAGCTGGAAGCCCAAAGTTACACAGAGAGGACCTGGTGCAGATCTGTGCGGGCCCTGTGCATGCCGCCTTAGTCTCGGGTGAATTTATGAGTTTTACTCATGTTGATTGAGAGGACCTTGATTTCTTGGTGTCTCCCTTCTCCTTTGACTCTCCCACTCTTTCCACCTCCTTTTGGTAGAATTCCTTGAGCGCTGAGGGGAGGGAGTTGATGTAGACATACTATGTGGGGCTGAGTGTTCCAAGATCTCGCCCTTCCACGTAATGTCGGGCTGTGGGTCTCTCTATTTCTATCTGTGGTAGGGGGAAGCTTCAAGAAACCACATTTTAAACTGTTTTAACTGTTTTTTATTTTTTTTTTAATTTGTTCCCTTTACATCCTGGTTGTAACCCCCTCCCTCGTCACCTCCGGTTACACCATCCCCTCTCTCATACCTTCTCCCTCTCTCCCATGGTCCTCAGGAAGGGGAGCCCTCCTCCCCTAACATCTGATGTTGTCTTAGCAAGTCTCATTTGTATTACCTGTATCCTCTTCCTCTGTGGACCGGCAATGCTGCCCAGCCAGGGGGAAGAAATCGTCCTGGGGTGGGGGCAGAGTCCATGTCAGAAGTAGTCCCTACTCCCCATATTGTGGGACCCACAAGGAAACTGTGCTGCCTATCTACTACATCTGAGAAGAGGGTCTTGGGTCCGCATCATACATGGTTCTTGGTTGGTGCATCAGTCTCTGTATTATAGTGTCGTTACCCTGTATTAAGTAGCTAATATCTTCTTATGAGTGAGTATATATCACGTGGGTCTTTCTGGGTCTGGGTTACCTCATTCAGGATGGCCTTTTCTAGTTCCATCCTTTTGCCTGCAAATTTCAAGGTTCCTTGTTTTTAATAGCTGAGTAATATTGTACAAATGTACCACAGTTTCTTTATCCATTCTCTCGTTGAGGGACATTTAGGTTGTTTCCAGATTCATGCTATTATGAATAAAGCTGCTAAGAAAAAAGTTGAGCAAATGTCCTTGTTGTATGGTGTATAATTTTGGGTATGTGCCCAGGAGTGATATGGCTGGGTCTTGAGGAAAAATTATTCCCAATTTTCTGACAAAGTACCAGATTGATTTCCAAAGTGGTTGTACAAGTTTGCACTCCCACTAGCAATGGAGGAGCGTCCCCCTTTCTCCACATCCTCACCAGCATGTGCTGTCACTTGAGTTTTTTTATTTTAGCCATTCTTATGGGTATAAGATGGAATCTCAGAATCATTTTGGATTTGCGTTTCCCTGGTGACTAGGGATGTTGAAGATTTCTTTAAGTGTTTCTCAGCCATTTGATATTCCTCTATTGAGAATTCTGTTTAGTTCTACACCCCATTTTTAATGGGATTATTTGGTTTGGTGATGTTTAATTTTTTGAGGTCTTTACATATTTTCAATGTTAGCCCTTTATCAGATGTAGGATTGGTGGAGATCTTTTCCCAGTATGTAGGCTGTCATTTTGCACTGTTGATAGTGTCCTTTGATTTACAGAAGCTTTTCAGTTTCATGAGGTCCCGTTTATTAACTGTTGATCTTAGAGCGTGAACTGTTGGTGTTCTGCTCAGGAAGTTGTCTTCTGTGCCAATGAGCTCAAGGCTCTTCCTCATTTTTTATTCTAACAGATTTAGTATGTCTAGTTTTATGTTGAGATCTTTAATCCACTTGGACTTTAGTTTTGTGCAAGGTGATAAATAAAGGTCTATTTGCATTTTTCTACATGTAGCCATCCAGTAAGACCAGCGCAATTTGTTGAAGATGCTATCCTTTTTCCACTGAATGGCTTTGGCTTCTTTGTCAAAAATAATGTGTCCATAGATGTGTGGGTTTATTTCTGGGTCTTTGCTTCTATTCCATTGATCTACTTGTCTGTTTCTATGTGAGTACCATGCTATTTTTATTACTGTTGCTCTATAGTACATCTTGAGTTCAGGGATGGAGATACTTCCAGAAGATCTTTTGTTGTACAGGATCGCCTTAGCTATTCAGCTTTTTTTTCCAAATGAAGTTAAGAATTATTCTTGCAAGATCTCTAAAGAATTGTGTTGACATTTTGATGGGAATTGCACTGAATCTGTAGAGTGCTTTTGGTAAAATGGCCATTTTTATTATCCTACCAATCCATGAGCATGGGAGATTTTCCATCTTCTGATATCTTCTTTCAGTGTCTTTCTTTAGAGACTTGAAGTTTTTTTCATCAGATCTCTCACTGGCTTGGTTAGAGTTACACCAAGATAATTTATGTTTTTGAGGGTATGGTGAAGGGTGTTAATTCCCTAACTTCTTTCTCGGCCTGTTTGTCTTTTGTACAAAGGAGGGCTACCACTTTTTTAAAATTGATTTTGTGTCGAGCCACTTTGTTGAAAGTATTTATCAGCTGTAGGAGTTGCTTGGTAGAATTCTTGGTGTCCCTTATGTACACTATCATACCATCTATGAATAATGATATTTTGACTTCTTCCTTTCTAATTTGTATCCCTTTGATATCCTTTAGTTGTCTCATTGTTCTAGCTAGGATTTCAAGCACTATATTAAAGAGATACAGAGAGGGTGGGCAGCCTTGTCTTGTCCATGATTTCAGTGAAATTGATTTAGGTTTCTTTCCACTTAGTTTGATGTTGGCTATAAGCTTGCTGTAGGCTTTGCTACGTTTAGGTACATGATTTGTATCCCTGATCTCTCCAAGACTTTAAACATGAATGGGTGTTGGATTTTATCAAATGCTTTTACAACATCTAAGGAGATGATCATGTGGTTTTTTTCTTTCAGTTTGTTTATATGATGGATTAAGTGGATGGATTTCCATATATTGAACCATCCCTGTATGCCTGAGATGAAGCCTACTTGTTCATGGTAAAGGATATTTTTATGTGTTCTTAGATTCCATTTGTGGATATTTTATTGAGTATTTTTGCATCAGTGTTCACAAGTGAAACTGGTCTGAAATTTTCTTTCTTTGTTGAGTCTTTATGTGGTTTAGGTATCAAGGTGATAATGGCCTCAGAGAACAAATTTGGTAATATTCCTTCTGTTTCTATTTTGAGGAATATTTTAGAGAGAATTGGTATTAGCTCTTCTCTGAAGGTCTGATAGAATTCTGTGCTGAACCAGTATGGCCCTGGACTTTTTTCATTGGGAGACTTTTGATGACTGTTTCTATTTCCTTAGGAGATATAGGACTATTTAATTTGTTTACCTATTTTTGACTTAATTTTGGTAATTGGTAGCTATGTGGCATATAGACTTTTCTTGAATTTCTTCAGTGTTTGTAGTTATGTTTCTCTTTTTGCTTTCTGATTTTGTTGATTAGAGTACTCTCCCTCTGTCTTTTAGTTACTTTGGCTAAGGGTTTGTCTATCTTGTTGATTTTCTCAAAGAACCAGCTCTTGGTTATGTTGATTCTTTGAATTGTTCTTTGTTTATAATTTAGTGTTTTCAGCACTGAGTTTGATAATTTTAGCTGTTTACTCCTCTTGGGTTTGTCTACTTCTTTTTGTTCTAGAGCTTTCTGGTATGCTGTTAAGTTGCTAGTATGGGATCTCTCCAATTTACTTATGAAGGCACTTAATGCTATAAACTCTCCTCTTAGCACTGCTTTCAATGTGTCCTATAAGTTTGGGTACATTATGTCTTCATTTTTATTGAATTCTATGAAGCTTTTAGTTTCTTTTTTATTTCATCTCTTACTCAGAAGTCATAGAGTAAGGTTTTTTTTTTCAGTTTTCATAAGTCTGTAGCTTTTGTGTTGTTTCTGTTGTTGTTGAGTTCCAGTTTTAATCCATGGTGGTCTGATAAAATTCCAGGGGTTATTTCAACAGTTTGCTTTGTGGCCAAGTATATGGTCAATTTTGGATACGGTTCTGAGAAGAAGATATATTCTTTTTTGTTTGGGTGAAATGTCCTGTAGATATCTGCTAGGTCCATTTGATTCATGATGTCTCCATTTAGTTTCTGTGTTGATGATTTATCTATTGGTGATAGTAGGGTGTTGAAGTTTCCCACTATTAATGTGTGAGGTTCTATGTGTGGTTTAAGCTTTAGTAATGTTTCTTTGATGAATTGAGTGCCCTATATTTGGGGCATAGATGCTCAGGATTGAGACGTCCTCTTGGTGTATCGTTCCTTTGATGAGTATGAAGTGTTCTCCCCCATCTCTTTTGATTAGTTTTGGTTGAAAGCCTATTTTACTAGATAATAAAATGACTACTCCAGCATGCTTCTTGAGTCTGTTTTTTTGGAATACATTTTTCCAGACATTTACTCTGATGTAATGTGTATCTTTATTGCTAAGGTATGTTTCTTGTATGAAGCAAAATGATGGGTCCTGTTTTCTCATAGCCTGGGTCTTTTTTATTGGGGAATTGAGGTCATCGATGTTTAGATATATTACTGACTAGTGGTTGTTAGTTTCTGATTTTTTTTATGCTGGTGTTGGTGGAGTATGTGTGTGTGTGTGTGTGTGTGTGTGTCCTTTCTTTTGGTTTTGTGGATGTGGGGTTATTCAGTTCCTGCATTTTCCTGGGGTAGTTAACCTCCTTGAGTTGCAGTTTTAGTTATAGCATCTTCTGTAGAGCTGGATTTGTGGCTAGGTACTGATTAAACTTGGCTCTGTAGTGGAAAATTTTGTTTTCTCCATCTATAGTGATTGAAAGTTTTGCTGGGTATAGTCCTCTGGGTTGGCATCTATGGTCTCTTAGTGTCTCCATGACATCTTTCCAAGCCCTTCTGCCTGTCGTAGTCTCTGTTGAGAAGTCAGGCACAATTCTGATGGGTTTGCCTTTATATGTGACTTGTTCTTTTTCTCTTTCAGCTTTTAATATTCTTTCTTTGTTCTGTACATTTAATGTTCTGATTATTATGTGGCAGAAGAATTTTTTTTCTGTTACAATATATTTGGAGTTCTGTAAGCTTCTTGTATGCTTATGGGCATTTCTGTCCTTAATTTGGGGAAATTTTCCTTTATGATTTTGTTAGAAATGTTTTCTGGGCCATGGAACTTGGAGTCTTCTCTTTCTTCTATTCCTATTATTCCTAAGTTTGGTTTTTTTAGAGTGTTCTAGATTTCTTGAATGTTTTGGGTCAGGAACTTTTTAGTTTTAACATTTTCTTTGATGGATGTATCAATAACTTCAATCATATCTTCTGTACTTGAGATTCTCTCTCCCATCTCTTGTATTCTGTTGACGTGGCTTGTGTCTTCAGTTCCTGTTCTCTTCCCTAGGTTTTACAACTCCATGATCACCTCAGATTGTGCTTTCTTTGTCACTTCTAATTCCCTTTTTTAGGTCTTGGATGATTTTATTCATTTCTTTTTCCCATTTGATTGAATTTTCCTGTAATTCTTCATAGGATTTATTCCATTCCTTCGTCTGCTTGAATATATTTTCCTGTATTTCTTTGAGTGATTTATTTCCCTCCTTCGAGGCTTCTATAATTTTCATCACCTCAGATCTAAAATGCCCTTCTTGTGCTTCATCGGTGTTCATATCTCCAGGGTTTGCGGTGGTAAGATCACTGGTTTCCAGTGGTGTCATATGGAGCAGAGTTTTGTTGCTTGTCTTTTGCACTGTCTTCTAGTCATCTGGTTGTCTCTGGAGTTAGCAGGCCTGGAGGCTCCTCCAATGGGGCTGCTGTCTGTGTGTGTCTCATGTGGGCCAGGCTGGTTGGAAGCCAGCAGAGAGCTTCAGGCTGAAGGGTGTTTGCTATAGCTTTCCTGAGGCCTTTTCAGGATGGTGGAAAAATGGGTGTTGGCAGTTCTACTGGGTTTCCTGTCGGCATCCCACTTGGGTCAGGCAGCAGAGGAGCAGGCTGAGAGAGCTTCAGGCCTAGACCTGATCAGATGCTCCTCAGGTCTCTTTGGTATAGAGGATAATGTGTGTTGTGACCAGGGCCCAACTCATCTCTGTCGGTTCACTTTCTGTGGCCCAGATGGGCCAGACTGGTAAGCAGTGGGTGGGCAGAGAAAGATCCAAGCCCACAGCTGCTCAGTAGTCCCACAGACCTTATCCAGATAGTAGCTAATGTGGGTTGTTGCCTGTGCCCAACTCAACTCTGCCCATTTGCTCTCTGTGTCTCAGATGAGCCAGACTGGTAAACAGTAGATGAGCAGAGAGAGATTCAAGCCCAAAGTCAGTCGCTCGGGTGTCCCACAGGCCTCTTAGGGATATCAGCTGTTGGGGGTTGTGACCTGCACCTGACTCACCTTTGCTTGTTAGTTCTCTATGGCCCAGATGAGCCAGGCTAGGAAGCAGTGGGTAGGCTGAGAGAGACCCAAGGCCAAAGCTGCTCAGTTGTCCCATGGGCCTTATCCAGATAGCAGCTAATATGGGTTGTGGTCCATGACCAACTCAGTTCTCCGGACTCAGTTTTGCTGGCCTGATCCTGTGTACCCCAGGGGGTCTACTGTGTCCGTCCAGTATTCAGAGGACTGCATAGTGCTCGAAGCTTGTGATTCCTGAACCAGGGACTTTCCAGTCTTGACAGAAGCGGGAAGCTGGTTCTGATCTTCCCTTCAGTTGATTTTGCAACCTCCAATCCTCTGCTCCCTAGACAGGCTACACTTTGGGCACCACCATCTTGGTTTCTCCTTGTTTTAACTGTTATCATTAAGCAGAGAGAAAACAAACTGGAAGTTTCAAAAGTTAACTTTCCTGTGCTAGTACAATATATTTTGATGACAGAAACACTATCACATACATGTACTTGTCTTTGTAACTTAAATATAAATACTTCTTAAACCAATTATTTAGGACAACATTAGTAATTATTATATTTCTAAATATAGTTTTAAAAATAATTATTTACATTATTTTTGTTATGTGTAATGCATGAGTATGGAGGCCAGAGACGTTGGATTCCCTGAGATTGGACAAGATTGTGAACTGCCAGATATGAGTCCTAGAACCCAACTCGGGTCTTCTGGAGGTGCTTTTAATCATTGAGCCATCTTTCCAATGCCCTAAATATACTTATTAAGACCTCCAGGAATTCACTTACATTTTTATTCAACATTAAGACCAACATCTAGCTGCTACAGATACTGTGGTTGAGTTAGCTGACTAAATGCCTACTCTAATGAAATATATATATATATTTTTTGTGTTGTTGTTCAGAGATAGTTGGACAGAAAACAAGAAGGTAAAATAGTAAGAGCTGTGCAGAGAACTCAGTAGAGCATCAGACAGAATGTGTTCAGGTTTAAATCTAGATTTCGTAGCCATGAGAACATATGAAGAGGGGACATGAAAGTTGGCTCCCTAATGACCAAGCAGCCAAATCAAAGCAGATGGACAAATGTGATGATTTGGTGCCATCTGGCAGGAGCAAGGACCTTAGGGAGGTGGAGGTGTGTCCAGCAGAGGATCAGAATGAAATGCGGCCAGGTACATGAGGCACGAGTCACTGGACATTACTGTTAGGGAAAGAGGCAGAAATGAGAAGGCCTCCAAGTGCTTACTTGCTGAACTCACACTGTGAGGTCTATCTTTTAAAGATGATTTGATGAACTGAAGACTAGCATTTAGAGCAGTGCACACATAATCAGAGAGATGGATGGATTTTAGCAGGCTTTTGTCAAGTGTGAAAGAATATGGTAGCTTGAACTGAGTTGGTAGCTACAGAAGCAGGCATATTCAGGATATATTTTTGAAAATTTCAAAAGTGGTTAATTTTTTAAAGTATGAAACTAAAGAGATTTGTGCACAGAGACACATATTACGCACACAAATATACACACAGAATGACATATATCGTGCACAAACATAAACACACACAGAGAGACAGATTTTGTGCACACAAATATATACACAGGGAGACACACATTGTGCACTCACAGAGACACCTATTTGCACACACATAAACACACATAGAGACATATATTATACACATACACATATAGAAGGAGGAAGTGTCTGGGATCCTGTATGGTTGACAGTGTGATCTGCTGCAAGGGATCTAGAAAGTCATAGAAAAGAAGGGTTATTTGAAGGGAAATCTCTGTAGTTTGAGTCGAACACACCCATCAGCGGACCTTGGTGACTGGGTTAATGCTATGGTGGCATGGAACCTCGAAGAGTTGGGGTCTAATGGGAGGCCTTTGGCACCCTGTGCCTCTTGCTATTTGGCATTCTAACCATTTGCAGAGGGTTCTGCTCCAATGTGTGTTTTTGGTGTGAAGTATCGCCACAGATTCAAACAAGCAAGATGAATTGAAAGTAGCTGGGAATCCTTAAGCCCTTCAGTCAGGAATTAGTCTTTCCTCTTTGTAAGTTGATTTGTCTTATGTATTTGTCATAAAGAAAGAAAACTGACCAGGGCAGTAGAGACCATCACTGAGTTTGGATAATAACTTTGAGATGTCTTTGACATGTCAGCAGAGATCTCAAGTGGGCAGGTGGGCTTTGAGACTGAGTACTTAAACATGAAAAGACAAATGAAATTGTATAAGACAAGACTTTCATATATTCCATTTTAAAAGCAGCGTTCAGTAAAATCTCTCTCTCTCTCTCTCTCTCTCTCTCTCTCTCTCTCTCTCTCTCTCTCTCTCTCTCTTTCTAAGGGTTGGAAGAACCATAAAGGGTCCCAAACATTTTGTTCTGAAAATGGAACTGTTCACAGCTGCATCTTTCAGGGCTTCCTTCCTCAGCACACCTAATTGAAGGATGGATACCTCATGGTGAGGCTCGTTATATCACCGAGGGAAAAGGATCCTTCTTTTCATGCTCAGATGCTGTTTGTTTGTTTATTGAGGCAGGGTCTCCCTTGGCAGTCCCCACTCCACTCAAACTTGCAATTCCCCTGCCTCAACTTCTTGCAGCTCACTATGTAAACCAAGCTGGTCTCGAATTCACAGAGATCCACCTGCCTCTGCCTCCCAATTGCTGGGATTAAAGGCACGCACTGCCATGCCCAGTTGATTCTGATTCTTAGTGATGAATTGAATTACAGTCAGAAAAACAAAACAAAACAAAACAAAACAAAAAAAAACCCGTGGATGGAGTAGCTGCAAATATGACATCTCAGGATACCATCAAAGAAGAAGGCTCAGAAGTTCCGTAAGCAAGCTTACACTTGAGAGGTTTTCAAGGAGACATGCTAGATAGAAGTTCACTCCAAATCACAGTAAGCAGACAAATACTTGCAAAGGTTTCTATGAAAAGAAAAATCACAAGTTATACCTAAATTTGTTTCTTTCTCTTTTCACTAGAAGAATGATAACAGGGCCTGGCACCAAGTAGCTATCTGATTACATACTAAACATACACATGACAAGTACCACTCCTCCTTATGTTTCAATAAAGTGTCTTCAGTCATGCAAATATGTACACTTTTTTGTGACCCTCCATGCTAAAACCCATATTTTAAAATAATGAAAGATTATGAGGTATAGGTTATCTAACTTTTGGTTTTTGATAGTGACACAAAGAGTATTATTTTCACATTAAAAGTTTTTTGGATATGGAAACAAGGTCTCTCTTTTTTTTCAGTGAATTATTATTAAGTATAATTTCATCAAAGCAGTTTAAATTTTTTCTATACCTTTATATCATGTCTGCAGGTAGAGGTGAACAAATATGTGTCTGGTTCAGTGATTTTCCAGTGCCATGTGCACGTGCTGGGTTTTTTTTTTTTTTCTCTTCTTTCACGTTGGTTTGTTGTGCTCTGTTTCAGTGTAGCAGAAACTCCTTGCTGGGCAGGTGCTTGTGACTCAGATGAGCCATAAAACGCCTGTCCTCCGTGGAAGGTTTTCTTGTTTCACCACCCCTAGCCTTAGGCGTTCAAGTCACTCCTGAAGCTATGGTTTTTACATGACAAGCTCTGAAGCTGCAGCCTTGTCATCCGAACTCTCTCTCACTCTCTCTCTCTCTCTCTCTCTCTCTCTCTCTCTCTCTCTCTCCTTTTAATGTATACGCTGCTAATTCGTATCAGGCCGTGTTAGCCTTAACAAATTCTAATGACCTCTTCTCCTGCCAAGTGTCTCATTAAAGTCACATCATCTTTAAAGTCTGCGCAGCAATTCCTGTCGTGCCGCGTGTTGGCCAGGCAAGACAACTGCTTCCTTAAGATCATCCTAAGATCAACCAACATTTGGATGGTTACCCACAATGCTTCACTGTGGAAGCAGACAATGTGGGCTCCAAGCAGATGCAGCAGATCTACGTGGCCTGGCAAGAGGAGGCTGTGGTGCTGATAGGCAAGGACCTCATGATACGCAAGGCCATCAGGGAACACCTGCAAAACAGCCAGGCTCTGGAGAAACTGCAACCTGGTGTCAGGGAGGAACGTGTGTTTTGTGCTCACCAAGGAGGCCCTTACTGAGATTAGGGACATGCTGCTGGTGAATATGGTGCCTACCACCTGGGCTGATGCCATCACCCCCAGGTGAAGTTATTGTGCCTGCTTAGAACCCTGAATTGAGACCTGAGACCTTGCTTCCAGGTTTTAGGCATCATCACTGAAATCTTCAGAGGAACCATTGAAATTCTGACGGATGTGCAGCTGATAAAAACTGGAGACAAAGTAGGACCAGTGAAGCCACAGCGCTGAACATGCTGAGCATCCTTGTCTTTTCCTTTGGGCTGATCATGCAGCAGTTTTCTCAAACCTGGAAATATCTTTGTCATCACAGAGCAGACTGCACTCTCACTTCTTAGAGGGTGTCTGAACTGTTGGCAGTTGTCTGCCGATGGTTACCTGACTGTTCCGTTAGTGCCACACTCTTGCAGCGATGGATACAAGCGATTCTTGGCATGGCGTTGTCTGTGGAGACTGAGTACACTTTCCCATTTGCTGAAAAGGTCAAGGCCGTCTTGGCTGATGCATCTGTGTTTTGTGGCTGCTGTCCCTATGGCTGCTGCTACCACTGCTGTGCCTGCTGCTGCTGCTGCAACCCCAGCCAAGGCTGAAGCCAAGAAAGAGGAAGGAATCAGATGAGGATATGAGATTTGGTCTCTTTGACCAATACCCTCAAAGCAATCAATTCAGCCAGCTTAATTTGAGAAGCGTGGAAATAAATTCTTACTTCTCTTTTTAAAAAAATCTAATGACATAGTTCCAGGTTTTAAGGAAAGCATTCTTATTATTTGGCATATGTACAATATTTAATGCCTATTATTTAAGTGTTATTTATTTACTCTGTGTATTTCAAATGAGTTGTGACATTTTCTTTTCCATCATTTTATTAATAATATTTCAAATACACTATAGGAAAAAATAGCTATATTTAACTGTAGGACACTGGCAAATTCCAATTTTTGTTGCCCAAATGGAAATTAAAAATGAGATTAATCAATATATTTGGGTAAATAGTTAAAATTAAATTATTAACTTAATGCAATTTAAAGTCCCAGTTACTAGAAAGATAAAATGATACAGTCCTGCTCCAAAGAGTCACAGGAGTCCACAGAGGAAATGGGCATATATAAAAGTAGCTACACCAGCTAACATGAGCTAATATGTGCAGAGTATAGGAGAGTTTTCAGTTCTGCCATGACAGACTTCATCCAAAATAGACAACATTCTAATTCTCATTCCTTCTATTAAAGAGTTTTATAGCATCAGTTCACGGTATTTTCATTTTGGCATAGTGGTACACACCTACAATCTCAGCACATGAGAAGCTAAGGCAATAAAATATGGAGATCAAGGCAAATTTAAGCTACACAGTGAGATCATATGTTGGGAGAAAAAAAAACTAACACCCTAATGGTCTACCAGGATACTTACTTTCCTTAAGCTGTTAGTGAATAATTACAATATAAGATGGACATGCTTTCAACATACCCACAGCTTTGGGCTAGAATCCTCAAACCCTTTGAAATTGTATCATCTTGCTGGCCAGCCAATATAGTTTCTAAATATGACTAAACTTGGTTCAGTACTCTTGAGACTCAACCCATAGCTATGAATATTTCATTTGTAAGTTTCTTCTGAGGGTCCAATATGAATTCCCCATGTTTTGATCTATATAAGACTAAAAACTTTTACTGCGCTTATCCTTGGTATTCCTTTCTTCATTAGAGAGCAATGAGGAGACTACTAAATAATAGGAGGAAATAAGCAAAGTTTTTAAGGATGACAAAATGAAAAATGGTAGAAGAAACACTGAAAATATATTCTCTCTCTCCTTTTATGTGTGTGTGTGTACACATATGTGTTGGTGCAGGGTTGAGGTCTAGAGAAACTCCTGTGTGTTTCTCTAGCACTGACTGGGAATTACATGTGCATGCCCTCAAGCCCAACTCTTTTACATGGGTGATGGGGACTTGAACTCATGTCTTCCTGCTTGTATACGAAGTACTTCACCAACAAAGCCATCTCCATAGTCTCTGATTTGCCCATTCTTCAGAACACAAAATTCATTCCGATTATTATTTAACTAAAGGATAGAATTCGGTTTTTGTAAAATTCAGGATCTTGTCTTTCACTTCTTATTTCTCAACTTAAAACTGTATGGTATACTTTTAATTGTTTTAGCACACTTCAATAACCATCTAAATGCAAGCCCCACCCCACTATTTGATCTTTAGTCAGCACAACAATTATAATCCTTTAAACATCATCATGGCATCCCTTGGCCTATGGTTTGAGATTTATCTTCACATATTTGGTCACTCCTGCCAAGTATCATGTTAAGATCATTTCTTATAATGTATATGCTTCAGTGTCTTGCATATCAGATGTCCCATTTCTTCTTAATTTATATCAGCAGTTTCTCAAAAATTATTTGATACTCAAGAGTCACTGAGAATCTGACTAAAATATCTGCACTAAGTCCAAGAATGTGCCCTTGGGTGTGGACTGAAAAGTTTCCACACTATTTAAACTAGCTCACAAGATAAGAAGCTTCCCTTTGTTCTACACAATGTTGTAATCTTCTCAGCGTTTCACCAATATGCTAACTCATACAGTTGTACTTTCAGCTAAGATCTGTTTGACCCATGTGCCAGACTTGTTTCCAACTATCTACTGGATTTTTCTCATGTCCCTCTGATGTATAAAATTCAGTGTGTTCAAATGTAACTCATCTTTTCCTAAACCTGTGCCTGTTTCTTTGCTCTTTATCATAGCACATCACACACCATCATCCAATTAGAGGCAGAACCTCTCCTTTTATCTCCCTCACCTAATCAACCAGAGATTCTGTCTTCGGGATTCTGTCTTCAGGATGTCTTTTACCAATATCTCAGGTTTTTTTCTCCATCCTAATGATTGTCACCTTTGCCCAGGTTAATATTTCTCTCTCTCTCTCTCTCTCTCTCTCTCTCTCTCTCTCTCTCTCTCTCTCTGTCTCTCCCTCCCTCTCTCTCCCTCTCCCTCCTTTCTTCCCTCCTGCAGCTATGAACTGATTCTCCTGACTCCTGGGTGGTTTTGCTGTTGTTGTGTTATTGTTACATACTATTTATTTATTTATTTACCTGTGTTTTTTTTTTCATATGTGCCCACATGCGAGCACATACTGTGGTGTTTCTGTGGTCCAGGGATACCTTGCTGGTGCCCTCTATCCTCTGCTTTAATCACAAGGATCCTGGGAATTGAATTCTGCTTGTCAGGCTTGGTAGTCGGTACCTTTACCCACTCAGTGCTCAACCTCCGGTTTTTATCATGAATAATATCACTTCTGTGTCCGTGAAAATGAAATCCTTTCAAGCTCCCTTCACGTTTCATGACAGGTTTTACAAATTTAAAATTAAATTCCTTTAAACTGAGGGGAAATTTAAAGGTGTTTGTTAAACAGAAATCAGAAAGCTATCTCTGAAGCCAAGTAGGCACTTGAGGTTTCAGGTACCTAGGCTGGTGTGTGAGTGTACATATGTTATTCAGCTTATGATGTGAATACATCCTTTGCACACTTATGCAAAATATCCTAGTTGAAAAAGTAATTCACACAACTTACCCTAGTGCTATAATTTGGCAAACAGGCTACACTAGAACCTCCCCTAGCCCCAAGAGCTGTTTCTCCTCATATCAATCCCCCTCCGTTGTTTGTTTCCTCCTCTTCCTCCACCTCCTTCTCTTCCTACTCCTTTTTTTGTTTATTAATAAATGTATCCTAAGCAAGCACTCTTGCACTGACCTTTAGTGCCAGCTGCACTCTATGCTAATTTCTTAAGTTTCTGCTTGTTTCTTTGCTTGTTTTTGTTGATGCAACAGCTTTCTTTCTGTATTGTCATTCTTATCCTGTTTCGTCGTGTGTGTGTGTGTGTGTGTGTGTGTGTGTGTGTGTGTGTGTGTGTGTGTGTATGTGTAGTGGTGTGTCTCTTTTTCTGCTTCTGAGTGATTTCAAGCTCTTTGATTGGAGTTATCTGATAATTTAGTAGATCAATACTCACCCTGGACTCTCCACTACAGCCAGAATCCTGCTTGCCTAGAAAACATGGACAGAGAATAAAATTATGGACCAAAAGACAAAAGAAAGTTCTTGAAGGCCATCTGCCCCTTTTCCTAACTGAGAAAACATTCGTGTTAGTGTCAAAAAAAAAAAACATCCACCAGGGGTTTTATTTTAATTGTAAATGTAAGTTTCAATCAGAGTCACTAGATATCAGTCTTGGAGTACAGGGTCTACTGAAAGTTGGAAAACCTTCCATGGTACACATACAGAGGTACACAGGTTTCCAGAAGACTAACCAGCCAGTTGCAGGACCTCCAGGGGTCCTTTGACACTGGACTCACAACAGCCACAGCGATCTCAAATGCAGACTGGACGCCAACCAAATCGATGCACCACAAGCCAGCAGTTTAGGTACCTCAGAATGCTGCAGGTGCTCCACTAGGGGATACGAGACACAGGGAAATTGGGATAAGAAAGTACAATGCAACCCAACAAAGGAGCACAGTTGGCTTGGGATCCAGCATCCCTTATGTGTCAGAAGCTTCTGGGCTGGACACGTTAGCAGAAGGGAGAAGCGAAGGAAGCAGTTCCTCAAGCTTCAGAGTGTATTTCGCTTAGTTGTTTTGTTTATATAGGAAACTGAGAGCAGAAAACGCACTGAAGCCAGATGTGGTGGCTCACGCCTTTAATCCCAGCACTCAGGGAGCACAGCCTCGTCTACAAAGCAAGTCCAGGACAGTCAAGGCTACACAGACACCCTGTCTCCAAAAACCAAAACACAAAAACAAAACAAACAAACAAAAATCAAAAGGAAATACATTGGCTATTTTGTTTTCAAGTATTTTTATTCTTTGAGGAATCCATACAGTGTGTTTTGAGCATATTCACCCAATCATCCAGCTCTTCACAGATCTACCCGCTTTCCCTTTTTTGTATCCTTTGCTTTTTAAACCCACCAAGACAAATTTGACAATGGATTTTTAAAGCCATGACTGTACATTTTTATGTGGCTATGATTCAAACTCTTTAGTATTTAGTTTTGTTAGAAAACCTACTTACTTAATTTCCTCAGAACAACTTGTATCTCCAGCTTCTTCCTCCAACTTTTTCCCTTCAGTTCAGAATTACACTGAAAACTCGAACTGAAACGGTCACCCATTTTCCTGCTCAAAGCAAAGAACTGGTTTGGAAGCAAACAGCAAAGCACACCTTACATAATTGATCCTGAATTTAGTTTTCCAACCTGACCTATTTTATTCTTATACCTCTGTTCCGCTGGCCTGAAAATCTCAGACAAGTTTTTTTAGAGCTGTCGAATAAGGGAGGGGAGTAAGGGGAAAATGGGAGGGAGGGAGGAAAGGGGGGGATACAAGGGAAGGGATAACCATTGAGATGTAATATGAATAAATTAATAAAAAATTAAATACTCTTAAAAAAAAAAAAAGAACCAACCATAGAGTTCACATCAAGGTGCTTGCCTGACTTTCAAATTGTTTCACAATTCCCTGCTGACTGCTGCATCCAAAAGCTACAATGCCCAAAGTGTTTGAGAAGGTGACCCAGGAACGCAATGACTTTCTCAGCACCTTTAGGATTTGGGGACTTAGCTAGGTTCCTTCGGCCATTAGTTTTTATTTGCTCCTAATTAGTGTTAAAGTGTTAAGTCTTTAATTCATGTAAACTTCCACAAGCAGCTGCCAATCAGGCCGTTTTAAAACATGTCATTCTGAAAGTGTACAGACAAGAGGTCAATATGTACTCTCCCTTGGGATAAGCGCTGCCCAGAAGACACCAAGCACGTCAGTTGTTTTAAATCCATCCTCATTACCATAAGGCAACACTTCATCCAAACAAACTGTCTAAATTCACTAAATTGCCATTGAAAATCTATTAGCAATACCACATGTGCTTCCTAAAGTGGAGTTTTGCCCTTCTTTGGTTCTGACTCTGGCCTCTGGAGTTCCCACATCCCTCATAGAGCTGGAGTCTTTGTAGCACACGCTCTCTCTCGCATCACCTTAAAGATGATCAGTGAGAGCACAGCCACATCACTATTACTTCAGAATATTTATTCAATTTCAAAATGTTTATTTTCCTAAATTTAAACATATTTAATATGCACAGGCAATTAAATCCTTTAATATCATTTTCTAATGGGATGACTGTAATGAGTTTATTCTGTAGGAAAACAAATGGAAACATTACAAAGCAGTTCATTTCTGTTTATATGGCCTATAAGAAAGATTTATTTGAGGTAAAGAGAAATTGCCTTCAGAGAATTGGTGAATGAGTTTCATTTTCAGTATAATATCAAAAAGATAATAGTAATAGTTACATTCAAAGGCCTTTTATTGGGGTAAGAGAATTCATAAATTTTTCCAATTGGATCTTTTTTTTTTCTTCATGAATGACAAAAGATCTGTGGAATGCTATTGTTACTGTCATATTCTGTTGACTATATACCTAAATTTCTTTTCAGTGTAGCATCAGAAGTTGAATTGACAACACAAACTGTCAATTATCCTGAGCACCACTTTATGGGGTCCACAAAAGTATTTATTCTAAAACAAAATGTATCCCATCATAGATTCTCAGAGAACAAAACCTTTACGCTTTAAAACTAAGAGATCGGAAGTTGCCTGTTAGCTTATTCTATATGGAGACATCTGATTTAAATGAGTTTGAAGCTTATTTCTTCCTTAGCTTTGTCTTTCCTTCCTCCCTTGCTTTTTCTCCCTCCCTCTCTCCCTCCTTCACTGTCTTCCTTTCTTGGCTGAAACGGATGGTCTCCAGATTCTCTTGTCTCCTTCTGCCAAGAGATGGGATGATACCCAGTTCAAGATTTCTTTTTGGTTGCTTAAACTTCAGTTTCTAAAATAATGATTTTATCTCTTCATTTTGCCAGCTGATTTATTGGGTCGTGGTGCCGGGGAATGAGCCCAGGGACTTGCTTGTGGGTGAAGCAGTCTACTAGCGAGCCACACCCACTCTTTAGCTTCACGTTATCAAGACGTCCGCACATTGAATGAAGCCTCCACATCTTTGGTTTGTTTGTTTGTTTGTTTTTTTGTTTGTTTGTTTTTCAAGACAGAGTTTCTCAGTGTAGCCTTGACTGTCCTGGACTCGCTTTTGTAGACCAGGCTGGCCTAGAACTCACAGCGATCCACCTGCCTCTGCCTCCCAAGTGCTGGGATAAAAGGCGCGCCCCACCACCTCCCGGCCTGAAGCCTCCACATCTTAACAGAAATGCCAGAACATTTTTTTTTTTTTGAGTAAATGAATTCCACCTTCAGGCCTATCCAAGTGAATCAGCAACATCAGTGTTTGCCTATTAATTTTAAGATTCTAAGATTTAAACTGGGAACA
Organism: Acomys minous; assembly: GCF_964271855.1. NCBI lineage: Eukaryota > Metazoa > Chordata > Mammalia > Rodentia > Muridae > Acomys > Acomys minous. Next base: position 85,690,636 of record NC_140492.1, on the reverse strand, counting down.
GACATAATTTTAATTAAAAAAAAAAAAAGGAATCCCGTGATCAAGAACCACAGAAATGTAAATATAGTGCATTTGATTTTCTGTTGCCACTGCTCTGGTTCACAAGTCTACTAAAAATCAGGGCAGCAGAAACAGTCCTACCTGCTGTCTTTCTCTGTATTATACCAGCTGCCCCCGAGCTTCCCCTTAACTACTCTAAAGTTCTAGATGTTATTTGGTTTGTGTTGGAAGGCTAGCTTACAAAAAGGAAAAAAATCCCAACAATTGTGGAAAATATGAATTAAAGGATCTCCAGACACAATAATATGTCGGAATGGATCTTCCCCAGGTAAATAGAAGATGACTGTGATAGTTCAAAGAGGGGAGTGTAATCCATGGTTTATCCCAAACACTCACTTTGCAAAGGAACTCATCTTTTGAATATATATATATATATATATATATATATATATATATATATATATATATATATATGTTAAATGGGCATATAACATCTTAATGGTTATCCCCTCCCTTGTATCCTCCCATTCCTCCCTCCCTCCCATTTTCCCCTTACTCCCCTCCCCTATGACTGTGACTGAGGGGGACCTCCTCCCCCTGTATATGCTCATAGGGTATCAAGTCTCTTCTTGGTAGCCTGCTATCCTTCCTCTGAGTGCCACTAGGCCTCCCCATCCAGGGGACATGGTCAAATATGGGGCACCAGAGTTCATGTGAAAGTCAGACCCCACTCTCCACTCAACTGTGAAGAATGTCCCATCCATTGGCTAGATCTGAGTAGGGGTTCGAAGTTTATTGCACCTATTGTCCTTGGCTGGTGCCATAGTTTGAGCAGGACCCCCGGGCCCAGAAGGCCCATCATGTTTTTCTTGTAGGTTTCTAGGACCCTCTGGATCCTTCTATTTCCCCATTCTCCTGTGCTTCTCTCACCTAGCATCCCAATAGGATGTCCTCCCCTCTGTCCCACTTTCCTGGTAAGTGAAGACATTCATGGGACAGGCCCATTGGGCTAGTGTCCAGATATAAGTGAGTATATACCATTTGACTCCTTTGAGCTGTTCTTAGCATCACCGAGCACGAGAGTTCTAGAAAAAAGCTGAGGAACACAGTGAGCAGTGCTCATGGACACGCAAACCGCGGCCCTCTTTAAGCTCTCACTTGTGCTTTTCAAGATTCTTACAACGCCTAGTTCTTTCTATCTTATGAACAAAAACATTTGTTATTTCTCTTTAAAAAAAAAAAGTGAGAATCTCCTCATTGCCTTGGACCTGTTCACCCACCGACAAGCTCATTCTCAAGGGAATGTGTGAAAGTTTCTTGGCAGTTACCCCCATTTGAAACTGAATTTGATTAATGGTATCAAAATGCAGGTGGCAGTAATACCTAGGTCGTTAGCGCTTTGGCTTTCCAAAATAATACACAAGCTCATGACCATAAGCGGGCATCAGGAAGGACATTGTTTACTGAAACACTTCCGTTGAGACCCCTCTTAGGAGGGGAACAGAGAAGTTCCCATAGCTTCACGTTGCCATTTTCCCCTTGGAAACAAGCACCAATGTCAGTTTCAACACAGGACGTCAGTGCTCTTGAGAAGACCTCAGATCAGCCCCACGTGCATGTTTCTTGGCCACCAATATCTTTTCAGGAAAATGCCCTGGAGTGAGCAGGCTTCATTATGGCCTTGGCAAAACACCAGCATGTACCAGCTGCACGGGGACTGCTCAGCCCCCTGCCCAGTGGAGAGGACTAGAGGTGGCCTGTCTTTCTCCACGGGTTTTCATTAACTCTCTGCTAATCTATAGCATTAATTCTTGGACTTATGGGGAAAACAGAGTTGTCTAATCCGAAAATCTTTAAGGCAAACATCTTTCTTTCAAATCTACTTCTGGAATCTGTGGCCTTTGAAAGTAACATTCACAGCAGTTTTTTTAAAATATCCACTATTTGCGCAGGACAAGTCAATGGTGCAACGTCTCATATAGTCACCTGTTATCTGAATGCACCAAATTAGCTGTGTGTGTGTGTGGGGGGGGAACAAGCATGGGGGGCAGGGTGGGAATCTGTTACTTCAGTGAGATTTACAGGGAGTCCTTGTAAACAGGGTGCTAAAAAGTGTGTTGGATTTTTTTTTTAACCTTTTGTGACACACAACAGAGCTGTGAAATCAGTGAATTAAATAGTTCCAGTCCCCTGGGCGCACATGAGCAATGGCATAAAACAGACAGCACCCATTATAACATTACTGTTATGGAGCAGATGGACAGCTTAAGGTTCACTCCTTTGTCCTTGCTTCAGAATGAGGCCGGACTGGGAAACGACTGTAAATTTTCTCAAAAGAGATGAATAGGAAAGCTGTTAACTTTTTTTCTTATTAAAAAAAAAAAAGAAAGAAAGAAAAAAAAAAGAAAAGAAACCTGGAAAAAGTCCAAATTACACATTTTGCGGCTCTGACTGCAGTTCTTCAGCATTGCTGCAAAACATGTGTAGGTGGCTAAGCATGTCCCACCTCCTTCCCCAAAATGGAATAGCTCATTCCTGGCGTGTTGTCCAATGCCTGCAGCGACATATGTTTACCAAACTAGACCACGACCATATGGGTACCACAGTTTCTCCACAGCCTAGTGCACGTGAGTTGATTGGCTTAACTCATGCTATGCAGAGTGGAGACGCAAGCAGGATCAGAGATGGAGAAAGAAGGAAAACGTGGGAGCAATAGAAAAGAGGAGAAAGGGGAAGAGAATTATTTTTATTTTGCTTTTCAAACGTGCTGGCTTAGTTTGCAGTAAGTGTTGATGAGAAAACTTCCAGTCATATTGTCGTAGGTTTCCTACAATAAAGAAAATCCAAAGTAGACAAGCTAAGTCTTTGAGATGTTTGGATTTCTAATCATCTTGAAGCTTATTCATACGATAAATAACAAATCTATACAATGAAACAAAATATATTTATTTCAAATGTTAATTTGAGGTTGGGGAGCTAAGCACACTTTGAAATTTTTCAATATAGATCCTCAAATGCAACACACGCTTTCTAGAGCCAACAAATAATTCTATTGACCAAAAAGAGGAAATCACAACTTTTTATGTAATTCTTAGATCTGCTTAACTAATTGTGAGCTTTAAAATAATTTTTTATACTAATAAAAGCACACTTTAACCAAGTCAGAAGAAAATTTGTATACTATTTTATTTAAAAGTTTCTGTTCTGTACATTAATTAAATATTTAAATAAAAACATCAACAAGACAAATTGTTGGCCATGGATGTCTTCTAAATGTTAACGCACAAAGAATAATAACCTGGACTTTACTAATGAAAAATAAGGTAGCTCCTTCAAAAAGTGAAGAACATAATTACCTAATATGAAGCTACTATGGTTAATGAGGCATTATATTACGAAAATATGTGAGAGTGTACGAAGTTTCATCTATCCTCCATTTTCCAACATTCAGAACTACTTATAGTCAGTTGATAGATTTAGAAAAAGCTTTGAAATAGCTGGAATGTTTTACTACAAGCAACTCTCGTATGTTCCCACAGGATTTACATTTTGTCTTTTGAAAAGATGCTGATACTTAATAAGTCTTAACCTCTCCCTTCTAATCTCTTACTACAGTTACAAAAATAATAGAGAAAGATCTACTCCTGCTCTGGCATGTTGCAGTGTTGTCATGGATACACAAGCAGGGTGCACTCCCCTCCGCCAGCAAAGAAGCAAAAGGCATTTGGTAGGACACAGTAACCTGTGATGCTGATGGCTGCAGAGAACCTTCAGCAAACAGTTTGTGGGTTTAAAATAATACACATGGTCAGAAGAAAAGAAAGGTAGGCATGCAGGTGCCTTTGCATGCAGGTGTCTAACAATTTGGGGGGAAATTTGAAACTGTAATTTCCGCTCTTTCCTACTCTCCTACTGTGTAACAATTGTTATATCACTAATAGGTACTGTGTTAGGATGACAACTCCTTTTTTTGTGGCGATGCTAATAGTACCACCACACAAGGTCTGGGCCTTCACACAGACGGAAGAGCAGCATCGTTGTCTTCTCTCTATCCTCTTTTGGTGGCTATTTAGAAGATCGTTTTCCCTGTCACAGCCTGTAAGGTTGTTTAAGGCTCTCATTTTTTTTTTTCTTGTTGTTTTGCTTGGTTTTATCTTCCTCTCAGATTCTTTTTTATTGCTTTCAAAGCTAATTCTGCTCCGCATTCCAGAAAAAGAAAGTTATGATTGCGTTACAATGAAAACAGGTTTACTTGATAATAGCGAATCAATGTCTCAACACCTTTATCCTTGCTTTTCAAAACAGAGAAGGTAGAGAAGTCTTCTGCAGCCTGAGCTGCAGTTCTGGGCCCAAGTTTAGACAGAATAAAAGTATGTTTCCCAGGGCATTTTACCAACTCGTAGGAAAGGAACAAACGTAAACATATTTTTAGGTCTAGAGATGTCCACAGGAAGATGCTGTCTTGGGGTGCATCTCGGAAAATGGGTGTCCATATTCTCATTTGGAGCATTTCTGCTTCCCATAGGCATGGGATGGTTTCAGAGCAGCGCCATTTACACACATTGGTTGTTTACCCCTCAAAAATATATTGATGGATGCAAACTCTGTTTAAGATAATACATAAAACCCCAAATAAATTGGGACACATATTATGTAAAAGCCAATCAAGTAAATTAAAACATTTTTGTGCTCCTTTAAATGATCTTTCTCTAAATCTTCCAGAAAAGAACAATCAATCAGAGATTTTAGGGATGAGAATTAAAGTAACACTCCTGACAAAGGGAAAGATTTAGCTGAAGTACAGATCTTAGTTGAGATTTTTTTCACAAATTTGGATCTGGGAAGAAACAAGTGACAAAATACAGACTTGTTGCTAGCTTCACAGAATTTTCCAGCTTAACCTCTAAAAGCTGCTGGACACAGGCCTACCTGGGAACCAGGGCAGCCCCTTGTGCGGACTGTCTACTTCCACTCTCACATGTCTCCCATTTTCTCAACTATCTTAACAATTGGGAGGGAGCAGGGCTCTAAAATTCAAGTTCAGGGTCCAGAGAGTTGATTTAAATTTGATAACAAATGGCTGTGCTTTTGAAATGAATGCAGCCTAGCAACTTCAACGGGGAACCCTTCGGAGGGCCTCAATTATGTATGCAGCTTCTTTGAGAAATAGCTTCACACATCTGACCCAAGGACCACTATGTTGTTGCCATGAAATAAAACTGTACGTCGGCATTGTTTCATCTCTGTACCCTCTGCATACAGCCAGGCTAGCGTACTCCCCCACTCCGTGCAGGCATGTACACACACTCACACAAACCCCTTTATTATCGGTCCGCTTCTATTTTTCAAGTAGAGTGAATGTATCAATATAATTGCCACATACATAATGGCCCCTGATTACTTTTATTTGCTATAAAAAAAAATTCTGATTCTAACTGCCAGACTGTTCTGGTCAAAATCAGGAAAACCAAAAGAGAAGGAAAGGGTTAACCAACCCACACTATTTCAATTTTTTTTTCAAAATGGCTGCTTTGTCTGTGTGCATACACCAATAGCAAATGCCCTTCTGCTATTGTACAGCCAATTTGATGTGTCAAGTATTCATATGCTAATAACGGTACAGTTTCTCACTTTTTCACAGATAAATGGTAAAGATTGTTACAGACAGTGAAACAGAAGAATAAACAGCTTTTATTTCAGGCACGATGAATTACTTTCCATTCAAACAACAAGCAACTCGGGCTGCTCACCATTTTGTTTCCATTCACTGTTAGTTTGCCTTCTGGGTGTGTTTCTTTAGAATAGTTTGAAAATATTTAACAGATATGGACAGAGTTGTTGCTAATGACTTGATTGCATTAATTTGCTTTCTAGCCATTTCATCACTCAAAGTTCATTTTTTTGTTTTGTATTCCGTTCTTACAGGGGGGAGAAAGTTTGATGGGAAATTCTGACACTGTTTCCCTAACATGGTACAATCGAATCTTTTTAGAGCTTGGCAATGACAATATTTGAGGGACAGATATTTTCCTTTAGACTAGCAGAGATGTCATTTAGTAAATAGTGTAGCCTAAGAAGAGACACTTGAATGAAATGTCAGGTTCGGTCAGAACAAACTGGAATCAGTTCAGTTTTCTCAGATGTAAATAACACCTTGAAGAGCTGAGTTTGTTAAATACATATGACTAAAATATATACTTGGTGTTGATGCACAAACATCCTGCCAGGGTGAGGGTAGGTGTGGAGAGAGGAAGCAGAGTAGGGAAAAATTATTTACTAGTCCTTAAAGAAATATTTTTAAAAGAATGCATGCATGGCCAGCAGCCATTGACATTCCAAGTCAAAAGAGACACTCTCATTTCTTTCTCACCAGTCTTGCTTATGGTCCCAGACTGTAACATGTTCCCTCTATGCTCAGCATTTAAAACACCTTTTAAATAAAGCTGGGGGTGCATCCTTGCAGGTATTTCTTCAATGTGCTTCATTAAGGCTCTGTCTTTTGTCTGCTTTGCATATGCCCGTTGTGAGTTCATATTTGATCCTCTGTAATGGTTACCAACGCTTGCTTTCATTGCTTGTTTGATGAGAAAGCACACAAAATTGAATAAGTAAACATGTGGGAAAAAAAATAGCTCCATTCATTAGTAGGCTACCAATTACAGCCTTTAAAAGAAGGTCATATAAAATCTTTCTTTCTAATTGCTTAAAATCAAATACAGAGAGTAGGGGATGGGAAGAGAATAAAATCAAGTTAGACTCTTAGAATATACAATCTTGGTTATGTGGAAGTCTACTTTGAGGCATAATAGATTCCAAAGGTAACTATGGCTTGAGGTCAGTGAGAGGACAGTTCCCTAACTGTCTAACCAACAGGGGTTCAATTTTTACATAGTCTCACCAGAAAAGCCTCTTTTATAAAAAAAAAATCCTCAGCTTTTTTCTCTGAACTCCAAAATATTGGGAGTTATTGTTATATCACATCAGTAAAGAAATAATCAATAAAATTGGTCATTAATTTTATGTTAAAGCCAATCAAGTTTTCCACAAGAAAGCTCTCCAAATAATCTATTAAAAGTTTCCCTCTTGAAGGACATCCTATTGGGACTCTAGATAAGCATGGGAGAATAGCAAAGTAGAAGGATCCAGAGGGTCCTAGAAACCTACAAGTAGAACATTATGATAAGCAGATTTGGGCGCAGGGGTCCCGCTCAAACTAAGGCACCAGCCAAGGACAATACAGGCTGTAAACTTTAAACTCCTACCCAGATCTAGCCAATGGTCCGAACATTCTCCACAGTTGAGTGAAGAGTGAGATATGACTTTCTCACGTACTCTGGTGCCTCACATTTGACCATGTCCCCTGGAGGGAGAGACCTGGTGGCACTCAGAGGAAGGACAGCAGGTTACCAAGAAGAGACTTGATACCCTATGAGCATATACAGGGGGAGGAAGTCCCCCTCAGAAACAGTCATAGGGGAGGGGAATAAGGGGAAAATGGGAGGGAGGGAAGAATGGGAGGATACAAGGGATGGGATAACCATTGAGATGTAACAAGAACAAATTAATAAAAAAAAAGTTTCCCTCTTTCTGCCTTATAACACCATTGTTCAATCTGTAATTAATGAAATCAGCTATGACTATGTATTTCAACCTGGCATTTACATACCCTGTGTAGGCCACATGAAGACTAAGCCTATGGCAGCTGAAGTACTAATGCTTGACTTTATGGGACACTTACCAAAAAATGATTATGTATTAATGTATGAAAGTTCAAATAAAGCATGACACCAGTGACCAGTTCACAGCCCCATTTTGGGGGGGGGGGTTGTTTCAAGACAGGGTTTCTCTGTGCAGCCTTGTCTGTCCTATACTCACTTTGTAGACCAAGCTGGCCTTGAACTCACAAGGATCCGATCCACCTGCCTCTGCCTCTGCCTCCCAGAGGGCTGGGATTATAAGTATGTGCCACTGTGTGCCCAACTGTCACAATTTAATCTAAAATACAATATATGCCTCAAATTCCATACTGCTATGGTTGTGTTCTTCATCTAAGTGTGTCTTAATTCATTTTAATGACTAATGGACAACACGTTGCCCACTCATTACTTTCTGTCTCTATGTGGCCTCTCTTCATCTGAGTAAATGCAATTAGACATTCTCAGCTCTTGAGCATTCCTTCCCCTCCCCCCCCCTTTAAATTCTTGGCCTTAATATAACTAGCACCTTGGGCCCAACCTGGGAATACACCAAGCAGTTTCCTTTCCCTGCCTGTCTTGGTCTTGTTTCTCCTACCTCCTTGTCAGGGCCATTTTCAGCTGGCTGCCCCTTTAGAGAGCAAAGTTTTCATACAGTGCACACACAGGCACTCACTAGACATGCTGAATCTGTAGTATTTGATCAGCCATAAAGACCAAGCGAACGTCTCTCTTAAGGTAATGGCATCACTCGCTCCAAAGCTTGTAACTGAGGTTTCCATAAAAAAAATAATAAAATTACAGAATGGAAGACCAAAAATGAAGTGGGAATAAGATGTGATACAGGAGCAAGACTTGATTTTTAACACAAACAAGAGTTATGAGGTTTATACTGATTGGTTAATTTTGAGGTAAGAATTGCCTTTTTCAAGGAGGTGAGTCCCCTTATGGGTTGATTGTGCAATTGAGAGTGGCAATCCCTGAAACCACATACACACACACACACACATACACACACACAGCAAAACTGGGCTCAGCAAGTTGTATTAGGTATTTCTGCATATACATGCATATATGTAACAATAACAGTCAAAGAAAAAGAACTGCTTCCTTTCCAAGAATTATGTGTTTTGGGTTTTCAAAATAAGTACGTTCAACTGTGCTGATCTGTTTCTATCTTCCGCCAGAAGACTTATGCCTGCTATTTAAATGGAAACACACTATATGGTAAGAGTGAGCAAAACTTGACTGATGCTTAAGTGTCACGCGAAGCTACTCAGTCTCATCATGAAAACGATGCTCAAGAAGTGGTGTGCTAGCTCTTCAGGTGCCTGTATCTGTGCAGCTGCTGGCTGGTGGCAGCATGTGAGACACGTCTTGCAGTGTTTCATGGCATTTGGGTATAAATGATGCACTATAAAGGTCCTATCTGTAGTCATGTGGCCTAAGAAACACATTTCTAGGTTATCTTCAAATGCAGCACCTTTCTAGAACATGGTTCCAACGGAGAGCTTAGGCTCCTGTTACCTATACAAGGTTTCAGGGACTCGGGGCATTTATCAATATAAATCATTTCAGGAAACTTTACAGCCATACTTAAATATATGCATATTTTATTTATTTTTAATTTTTAAATTAAATTAAATCATAACTATATCATTTCCACCTTCACCCATTTCACTTTAACCCTCCCATATTCCTTTTTGGTCCCTCTCAAATACTTGGTCTCTCTTTCTTCAATCATTATTATTATAATATATACATAAATATATAAATACAATTTGCCAGACCCACTTGGTATTGCATATGTATGTATATATGATTTTAGAGATTGTTATTTGGTATTGGCTAACCAACTGGGGGAAGCTTAGACTAATTCTCCCTCTCTCAGTAGACGTTAGTCGCTCACAGGTTTTTGTTTAGGGGTTGGAGTTCGTGGGCTATCTCCCTCCCATGTGAGCACGTCTGTTGCTTTGTCATTGTTCATATCATTTTTACACCATTATATTGTTAAAACATCATAAGTGTGGCTTCCCTGACATTTCTAGGAGAAACAATCTCATGGGAACCTTTCTGTCTCCTCTTCCAAAGTTTCCCCAGGGGCCTCCAGGGTTGGAGTGGTGGTGTAGATGTATCACTTGAGGCTGGGCATCCCAGGATCAGTTGCTCTCTGCATTCTGTTTGCCTGTGGTTTTCTATAATGGTCTCCATCTGTTGCAAAGAGAAGTCTCCTTGATAACGGGTAAGAGCCACACTTACCAGGATAGGGCCACCACGTGCTATGCTTCTGCATATTTTAAACAAGAAATTATTTTTGTCTTTACCTAGAAGTGGATTTAATTCTAACTCCCTCCCCCATAGGATATTACTGAATAGTATTTAATGATTATAAATTATTATAAATTATGATTATAAATTATGCCTCAAATAAGTAAACTCACTAAGATTTTAATTCCTTGAATATAGGATAAGAAAATAGTACAATAATCGATGAATCCACATATGTTACATGCTATTGAGGCATGTTTCATGAATTACAGCATGATCTGAATAAAGGATAAAGCAAGTTAGCAAGTTATTACTCGTAGACTATGTTTTGAGGCCAAACTGTCTCGGTAAGGGGCTCAATTGCTTTCTTTGTTTGTAGAGTTTCATCCAGAATGACTGGATCCAAATGAACTTCCAAAGGTTTGATTATCACTAAACCTGAAAGATGCAGCAGGTGAGCATCTCTTTCAAGTTGTGTGGTTTATATTTTATTTGATTTTGAAACAGCAAAAGCTCTGTCTCAGAAGCACAAAGGAAAGAAACTAGGTCCGTATGGCCATCACATAAGGTGATATAAAAGTTGATCCTTTGAGTGATTTGGACCATGAGTCATGAGTGTTGTAAGTCAACAAAAAAAAGTCAGGAGGAAAAAAAAAAGAGCAAGACTAATGAAAAGGACACAGAAAATTTCTGATTGCTTCCACATTGATGCACCATCGTGGAACGCTCATTAGGGTCCTCAGAAGAATACAAAGGGCCTTTTCAATAAAATTTCCTTGTTCCAAGAGTGTATTCATAACCTCTTGCCTGTGCTGGATAGGACTGCTTCCTCCATGGACTTTGAATGAAACAACCTATAATCACTTTTGTGGAGATGTTGCTAAACATATTGTAGCCCCCACAGACATCTTAATTCAACACAACAGGGACAACTATAGAAGAAAGGAATTTCCCGAGGGTATCATTCCTATTTAGTATCTTAGCACCTTTGTGATGTATTTGACACAGGACACTGTGGGAATAGTCTGGAAAGATGTGGCCCATTTACAATATAAAGAAGTAGAAACTAAAGAAAGAGAAGCCTTGAAACAAAAGAAAGAAAGAAAGAAAGAAAGAAAGAAAGAAGAAAAGGTGGGAAAGAAAAACAAATGTGAGTTATATGTGTCTGACAGAGCAGCCTCCTAACTAAGCAACAATTACCACTTTGCCCACAACAGTGTTAGAGGGGGAAGTCACCAGCAGGATTTGGGTATGGGATATGGACATGTAAATACAAGAGGCAGACCATCTCTCTCTGCCTTGTATGGAAAGCAACATTCGGTGATGTCAGTTGTATTCACTTGTGTCTTGGATATGTTGTTTATATTTTAAGTGTGAAAACAAAAGGCTGCAGGGTTAGCCTCACCTGGCAGAAGGCAGTGTGTCTAAAGGAACATGAACCAAGAAAGCTTTCCTGACCATCTGATCCTGTGCTCAATTTACAGTAGTCATTATTGGAGAGATGCTCTGGAGGAATCTGGGGGAGGAGGGAGTTCTAGACTTGGTGTTTAACAGCTGAGTCTTCCCCAGAGGTCTTCAGGCTAAAGTGAAAGTCAAGGGTTTAATCCAGAGCGTTCTCTCAAGTGACATCACATGGGCTTTAGGACAAAGTCTTATAATTTCGACAGCGGCTGATTGTGCACTGGCTCCTGGAGTGTGGCTTCCCAACCTAAAATGGCAGGCTAATCCGTTCTTGTTCGTTGATTGTTGTAGCCTCCACAAAGAAGTAGTGAGCAAGAGTGAGCAGGGAGCGAGATGTGCGCTGAAGATATGAAATGCAGACACACACTTCACAAATTTCTTTTTAATCGAAAGCATCTCACAAATATTATTGCTAAACATGTTTTTTTTTTTTAAGTTACTAGGTTGTGCTCATTTTCTGATTAGCTTCAAGTTTGTTTAAGAGAAGAAAAGGTGTGCCTCTGCCAACAGGCTGCTGCTGGGACCCACTTGCTGTGCTACCTGCAGCAAAGGTACTGTTCTCAGCCAATGGTTGTTTATCTTAGCAACTGACCCACCACCGGCTAATTGCTATCAATTACCTATCAATCTTCTTTCACCGACACAGCACACACCTACCATCGAAGCAATGCCAAGCATGACGAAATGAAATGTTCATGCCTTATTTTGTAACATAAATTTCACCATCATTGGTAAAGAAGGACCAATGAAGACTCTCAATCTCCTTACATTTTTAACTTGAGGTAAATTTTCCATTTTTGATATAAAAAATAGTTAATCAATCTTTAAATTATAACTCTGCCTGAACAATGGTGTAATAAATTAAATGTAATATGTATGAACCTACATATGGTTAGAATTAACGTAACAAATATAGACCTATTGAAACGTATAGAGAAAAATCTATATACTAGGTATCAGCAGAGTAGTTGACAGTTACAGTTTTAGACACTTATAGTAGATATGTAATCTACAACAATCTACTTAACTACATCTACAGCTATATATAATATTCAACTGTATATGTTATATTTTGTGCTTAGTATAATTGTAGCTTGTACCTGCCTCTCTCTCCTTCTCTCTCTTATGCTTTTTGTTTTTTGTTTTGTTTTGTTTTGTTTATTTGTTTGTTTGTTTTTTCAATACAGCATTTGTCTGTGTAGCCTTGGCTATCCAGGACTCACTTTGTAGACCAGGCTGGCCTCTAACTCACAGAGGCTCACCACCTGCCTCTGCCTTCGCTAGTGCTGCTGGTATCACAGGCCTATGCCACCACACCCAGCTGTAGCTTGTATTTTTTATTTGTAAACATTACAATACTGAATATTCTGCTTCAGATATGTAGTTTAAAGGCTTTTTAAATATGAAGATAACCGTTGATGTAGAGAGGATGAACATCAGCAAATACTAACTATTTCTATTACAAAATAAATATCTATTTAGTTCCTCAAACTTGTATTTGTTGCTAGTTGGTTCATATGTTTGTGTGAGTGCAGCTGAGAAATCCTGTTGTGATTAATGACTAGAGCAGGAAGCTGATGACTTTGTCATTGCTTGTCTGTCTGGGAGACTTTTTGTCAGCTCTGTAATCCTCACCCAGTCCCAAAGTGCTGCCACAACAAGTGTGCATTGCTGTGGGACCCTGCTGTTAAGGTCGAAATATGGCATTTCTGGATAGCCTCTGAGGTCAGTATAAGATGACAGTCTCTTTTTTCCCCAGCAGTGTTCCCTCTCTGCCTGATCTGGGGAATCCCAGATCTGCTAGGGAGAGTCATATAGCCCTCAGGGAGATTATAAGCCCAACCTTTTCCTGAGAAGAAATCCATTCAGTATGGCCTTGAGGATTCCTGGAAACACCCACCCTATGCTAATGAGATATCTTGGTGTCTTAACTTTCAACCAATGCCCTTTAACCTTACCTGAAATTCTTCCCCCACCCATAGGATAATTAATTATTACTGTCCCCCTCTTATGATAGGGCTGTGTTGTTACATGTAGATGAAGTATCCCTGGTGACCCTAGCCCCAAGAAAATCACCCTCACAACCCCTCTCACTGCCTAAGGTTTATAATTCCTTGTTTCACACAAAACAAATGGGCCACCATCATCTATTTCACCACAACGAATTCATGGATGGGCCCCTGGGGCTTGGCTGCTGGCCAGGCAGCCATGGGATGCTGGCCACCGTGAGCTTCAGCTATTCATGCTGTGTCAGTGAGGATCGCTGCCACCATCTTTCTAGTGCTGCTCCACCCGTTGTACTGCCCATCTAAGCGAGCGAGCCACCATTTTGTGCACCAAAACATAACCAGGTTCCTGCCTCTGCCTCTCTCAGTTTTAGAACACTGATTGAGCCTTCATTACTGTTTTCTCACGAAGCAGCCACTGACTCATGCAAGCCAAGAAGGCCACCTGGCTTGGGTTTCAGAGCCCTGAGCTCACCCATGCAAGCCAAGAAGGCCACTTGGCTTGGGTTTCAGAGCCCTAAGCTCACCGATGCAAGCCAAGAAGGCCACCTGGCTTGGGTTTCAAGCCTTTGACCCTGTGCATGACCCTTTTCCTCCACTTTTCACTCTTCCCAGGTTTCATGTTTGACAGGGATTAGAGCTTCCCGGGTGAGTACCTAATAAATCCCAGGCTCCCACCTGACACTGAAGGACACATTGCCATGTCTAGTGAGACTTTAAAGAATCACATGGATTTGAGAGAAAAACAAGTAAATGTACTTTGGAATTTTTTTCCTAGTTTTGTGGCAAACACATTACATTATGGGCATTCTATTACTTTATCTGAAAGAGGAACACTTTAACTGATAACAAGAAACTTTCTCACTGACCCAAGAATTTCTACTTAAGGAGGTACATAGAGGAGTAAAGAAGGCGGCTAGAGAGGACAGTGGGAGGTAGATAAGTGAGAGGTATGTGCCGTGCAGCAAGGAGCAAGGCGTTCATGCTACATTTCCTTAGTTCCTGTAACAAGCAGCACTATATCTCCATCCATAGCTTTCTAAACTAGAAGTGATAAAGAGGGGCCAGACGAGTAAGATCACAGGGACAGAAGGACAGACATAAGGCCAGAGCTCCACATTGGGTAAATAAAGGACAGACTAATCCCTTGAGAAATTGACAGTGAGTCAGAATACCCAAAGGGTCTTACATAGTGATCTCAAGATGTATTTTTGTTGTTGTTGTTGGTAGTGGTGGTTAAAAACTAGTTCTGGGATCAGTGAAAAATATTTTAATCTATGTCCAATTATTTGTGGATATGTTCATTTTTTGGGTAATTTTCTAACTACTCATTGTAGGGCAAAATTAATATCCTACATATCTTATATGTAATTTATATTCTGCAATTAATGATGGTCTGTATGAGAACTTGTCCTCTAGGTGCCCTTCTCCCTGCATTCTGGGAATGACACCTGCCAGCACTCTCCAGAAACTGCACTGGAACAATTAGATACAATTAACTCCCAATGATCCTCTTAGATAAAACAACTTCTCTGGAGATTCAGCCTCCTGGACTCAACCTGCTGGAAGGTTGACATTCCCGAGACTCACAACTTTCCCTGGAGATCCGGCCTCCACTCAACCTGCCTGAAGGTCTACATTCCTGAGACTCAAGACCCCTGCTTATGGTTTTATCCTTACTTCCCTGTGACCCCCACTCCGAATTACAGTTTTTTCTTATAAACCCATGACCCTTAAAGCTCCAGTATCATTCTCCTATCCTGCTGCATCAGGAAGAATGGTGATCCGAAGCTCTGAGCCCGTAATACAGGACACTGTGTACCTTGCATCAGTATTAAGTCCTGGTGGTCTTTTGGGGGGGTTCGCGGTCTGGGTAATCTCAGCATAACACTCATAAAATCTTTAAAACTGAATTTAGAAACCAACTGATTAGAATACTCAAAAAAATGTCTTTCTGAGATTGGGAGCACAAATACTTTGAAAGTGACTTTTTATTAATAATATATTCACATATAGGAAGCATTACAACATGTAAGGCCCTCCAAGTAAAAGAGATTTCCTGTAGTTATCTCATTTAGAGACTGCATTGTTAACAATGTTGACATTTAAGTGGCCATAGCTAAAGCTATGCAAAGAACATTCCAGTACAATAAATGTGAAATCTACAATTTCTCCTTATGTCCAACTTAACAATATCTAAGTGCACTGGTTAATAGTGTGAAGGCTGAAACCAGCCTCATAAATGGAAAGTTTACCTGATAATTTGAATTATGGTGAAATATGATGGAAATTCTGTAGTAAAAAAACAAGGCTTTAGCATATAGACTCTACTTCTGTAAGGCCAGTGCTAGCAATACAAGGCTGTACGCCTTCAATTAAAATATTTTATTAATCATGTTGTTTTTATCTCTGAGTTAACCCACGTCATTCACTCTTGCCCCTGAAAAAGAAAATCAAAATCTCCTTTCCTTTTGGACATCCTTTCATTCCACTTGATGCATTGACAATCACAATTAGATTTTCTTTTTTTAACAATATCATCCTGAACAGCCTTATACGGGAAGTTGTCATTGTACAGTTTGGAATATTAAATAGTCACATACAAACTATTGATATGCATCTAAGAAATAGTTTTGTCTCTTTAAACCCTATATTCACTCTGAGAATCAGTGACCAGTTGACCTCCCAGGAGTGAGCAAGATGGTGCCTCCTTTGCTGAAACACTTGCCCGTCACTTTGCACAGCCTAAAGGACAGCGAGTCCATCAAGCAGTTGATGTCCCACTTCTTCTTACCATTAATGATTGACTACACTTGTAGTCTATCTTCCTTTGAAAATTATTGGCCATTCCCAGTCTCCTTTACAAGGGAAACAATTTTCTCCCCATTTTTGTTGCCTTCAAATATCTCTGGAGTATCAAATTCCAATGTTACTCTTGCTAATATTCTATTTTGCTTCATACCCAAGCCTTGTCAGAACAGATAGCATGAAACCCAGAATATTTCACTAGGGGACATCACACTCCAGGATGAACCACTATCTGACTGTTCTAGATAAGGGAAACCATTTTACATTGTTTTTTTAAAAAGACAGTGATGCTCCTAGGTAAAATAAAATTAAAAAGTTACTACTCAAACAACATGCATACCATAGAGTAATTCTTATTGATTCAAGGAAGCTTGTGGAAAAAATCTTATACACTTTCCAGGTGGTAGGATGCAATGGAAGCTGAGCCATAAGGACTGACATGAGTTCAAGGCTACCTGGACTATATAGTGAGTAACAGGCTAGCCAGGGCTTTATAAAAGACGCTGTCTCAAAAAATAAAGTGGTAATATTGATAATTATTAGAAGATATACTTAGTTTGACAGAAATTTAGATGTTATCAATAAGTTCATTAAAACAATGTCTCATAATTAATGATACCCAGTTACTTTGTGGTTTGATTAAGTTTCAGAGTTAAGCAAATGGTTAACAGCCTATTTATGGTTAACAGTTTGGGGGTTGTGTATATTTATGTTTATATTTTTATTAATTATTTGAGAATTTCATAGAATGTATTTTTATTACATTCACCTCTCTAACTCTTTTCTTAATTCTTTCCAGATCCATCTTACATGCTCCCTACTACCTCATGTCTTCTATTGTAAAATAGATAAATAGATAACTCATTGAGTCCAATTTGTGATGCTCATACACTACTGACTGAATAGTCATCCACTGGAGTGTGATTGACCTATCATAGGCCACAGCCTCATTGAAAACTGGCTCTACCTCTCCCTGACGCTATCAACTGCCAATAGCTCCTCAATTTCACCAGCACTTTCCTCTTCCATGCCAGGCTTTTTGTGTGGTTTGAGCTTGCACAGGTATTATGTATGCTCTAACAGGTGAGTTTGTGCAACTGCCCTCTTGTGTCTAGAAAACACTATTTTGATGTAGTCATCTACCACCTCTGACTCCAACAACTTTTCTGCCTTTTCTCCTCTTGTGATCCCTGGCCCTAGGGAGGAAAGATATTATATAGATGTCCCATTTGGCGCTGAGCATTCTACAGTATCTCATTCTCTGCACCTTGATCCATTGTGTGTCTGTGTTAATAAGCATATAATGTAAAAAGCAGCTTCTTTGATGAAGCTTGAGAGGTGCGCCAGTCTATGAGTATAAGGATAAATGATTTGGAGTCTGTTTAATACTGTATTCATTTAGCAGAGTAGTAATAATAATTTCTCTCCTAGGACCTAGGACCTGTCTAGCCACAGGTTCTAACCCATGAAAATGGTTCTAAGTATGGACTCCATCTCACAGGGTGAGTCTTCAATCCAATCAGAAAGTGGTTAGTGACTCCTATAACATCCACGCCATTACTATATTAAAGGGCGTGTCTTACCAGGACACTAGTTGTTGTATCTTGAAGGGCTTACAACTAGGTTCACAATGTATTATTTGACA
This sequence comes from Acomys minous, assembly GCF_964271855.1. Lineage (NCBI taxonomy): Eukaryota > Metazoa > Chordata > Mammalia > Rodentia > Muridae > Acomys > Acomys minous. The sequence goes on along the minus strand of NC_140492.1, from coordinate 85,672,754 downwards.
ATTTCACACATGTATATAATACATTCTGGTCACAATTGTCTTCCTCTCCTCTTTAATCTTTCTCCAGTCCCTCCTAGCTCTTCAACAGATGCACTGCAAAACCCATTTCCACTTTCATGGCTTTTGATCTGGGGTTTGGGTTCGGTTCTGGTTTTGCTATGTGTCCCACTGGGTTTGACTAGGGCTGATTGGATGGAGATGGGTATGAAGCTATCCAGTGCAACATGAGAAACTCGCCAGTGAACACATTAATGAAGACAATGGCTTACTTCTCTCTAGTAGTTCTCTGCTCCCATTAGTTGCCTGGTTGAGTTTGGGCCCCATGAGCCTCTCTTTACCTATCACTAAATGCTGATGTCTTTGCCTTATATGGCCTTTGTGGACAAACGAAACTCTTGTGAGTTGATGAATGTCAGGTCCTTAAGACATGCTTCACACCCAACCTTTCTAATAATTTTAGTCTTGCATTTTCTTTGTCCCCTCTTCTTTGATGTTTCTTGAGGTTTGGAGAAGATGTGTTATTTAAGGATGAGCACTCCTCAAAAGTAACTTCTTCTGAGCAATATGACAAGCCATTAATATTTCTGTAAGATTTTCATTTCTTTATTTGTTTGTGCTGTGACAGGGCCTCCCTAAGTCGCTCTAGCAAGCCTTGAACTCAGTCTATGGACCAGGCTTGCTTCCAACTCACAGAGCTCTGCCTGCTTCTGCCTTTTGAGTTTAGGATTAAATGTGTGTCTCACTATGCCCTGCCTAGGCACACTATTTTTCAGTTTAAATATTATTTTACATGTATGGTCATTCGCTGGCATGTATGTCTACACATCACGTATGCCCACACAGGCCAGAATTGGATCCCCAGATATTAGAGTTATAGACAGTTGAGTCATGAAGTTGATGCTGAGAATCAAACTTAGATCCTCTGAAGTAGAAGCCATTAGCATTATCTACTGAGCAATCTCTTAAGTCCTCCTATCAGATATTCTTAAAGCTATTTAGCTGAATGGTGGTGGCACAGGCCTTTAATCCCAGAATTTGGGAAAAAGAAGCAAGTGGATCTTTGAGTTTGAGGCCCACCTGGTCGACAGAACAAGTTACAGGACAGGCAGGGCTACACAGAGACAAACCCTCCTTAGAAATAACCAAAAGGAAAAAAAAAGGCTATTTCAAACTGTATTTTCTAAATGAGTTTTTATTAGTGTTTTAAGATATGTAACTTACCCAGACATAAATCCACACACATATAGACACCTGATTTTTGATAAACAAGCAAGAAATATACAATGGAAAAAAGAAAACATCTTCAACAAATGGTGCTGGTCTAACTGGATCTCAGCATGTAAAAGAATGCAAATAGATCCATTATCTATCATCTGTGAAAACTCAAGTCCAAGTAAATCAAAGGCCTCAACATAAAAACAGAAATAATGTTGAACACTTGACAAAGGAGACACCTTCCTAAACAAACCAACAATAGGTCAGGCACTTGGATCAATAATTAATAATGGGACTTCATGAAACAGAAAAGCAGTAAAGCGAATGATACCCTCAAAGGACAAAATAGCAGACCACAGAATGGGAAAAGATCTTCACCAACCCTACATCCAACAGAGGGTTAATATCCAAAACATAAAGAACTAAAAAAAGTAGACGTCAACACACCAAATGACCCAATTTAAATATAGGGAACAGATCTAAACAGAGAATTTTCAAAAGAGGAATCTTAAATGGCTGAGAAATACTTAAAGAAATGTTCAGCATCCTTAGCCACCAGGGAAATGCAAATCAAAACAACTTGGAGATTTGATCTTATACCTGTCAGAATGGCTAAGATCAAAAATTCAAGTGACAGCACATATTGGAGAGGATGTGGAGCAAAGAGACAGGACACTCTCCCATTGCTGGTGGGAGTGCAAACTTGTGCAGCCACTTTGGAAATCAATAAGGTGGTTTCTCAAAAAATTGGGAATAGCTCTACCTCAAGACCCAGCTACACCACTCCTGGGCATATACCTGAAAGATGCTTCCCCATAACACAAGAACACTTGCTCAACTATGTTCAAAGTGGTTTTTATTCATAATAGCCAGAAACTGGAAACAACCCAGATAGATGTCTCTCAATCACAAAATGGATTTAAAAAAAAGTGGTACATTTACACAATGGAGTATTATTCAGCTGTTTAAAAGATAGCATTATGGAATTTTCTGGCAAGTTGACGGAAGTAGAGGGAATCATCCTGGGTCAGGTAACTCAAACCCAGAAAGATGAACATGGTATATATTCACTTATAAGTAGAGATTAGCTGTTAAGTAAAAGATAACCATGCTACAATCGGTAGACCCTGTGATGCTAAGCAACAAGGAGGGCTTAAGGGGTTGACACAAGGTCTGCCTGGAAAGGGAAAACAAAATAGATATCTTGGGTAGACTGGGAGCAGGGGATAGGATGGGAACAGGAGGAATCAGGTTGAGACAGTGAGGAAGAGAATACTTGGAGTAACAAAGGGAATTGGGAAGCTTATTGGGAGGGAGGTAGAAACACAGTGCAATGGAAACTCCATGAAATCTACGAGGGTAACCCTACCAAATATTCCTAGTAATAAGGAACACGGAGCCTCAACCAGCCATCCTCCATAATGAGGCAAGGCCTCAAGTGGAGAGACTGGGATACCCATCCAGCCACAAAATCTCCAACCTATAGTTTGCCACACCTGCAGGATGTGCTTGGACCAGAGCCTAGCATAGTTACCATCAGAGAGACTTCATCCAGCCGCTGATGGGAGCAGATACAGAGACTCACAGCCAAATATTAGGCAGAGCTTGGGCAGTCCTGCAGAGGAGGGGGAGGAAGAATTGGAGGAGCCAGAGGGGTCAAGGACACCACAAGAACGAAGCCCACAGAATTAACTGACCAGGACTCAAGTAAGCTCACAGAAACCAGCCAGCCTGTCTGGGTCTGTCCTAGGTCCTCTGCATATAGGTTATTACTGTGTAGCTCAGTGTTCCTGTGGGAGTCCTAACAGTGGCATCAAGGACTGTCCCTGACTCTTTTGCCTACTTGTGGAATCCTTTTCCTCCTACTGGTTTGCCTTGTTCAACCTTGATGTGATGGTATGTTCCTGGTCTTATTGTAACTTGTTATACTGTGCTTGACTGTGTTTGATTTATGTCCCTGGGACGTCTGCTCTTTTCTGAATGGATGGGAAGGGAGGCTTGATCTGGGAGGAAGGAAAGGTGAGGGAGAGACTGTGAGCAGGAGAAAGGGGAAACTGCATTTTGGATGTAATATATGAGGGAAGAATAAATAAATAGGAAAATTTACAAGAAATATTATGTATATTTTTATTCATTTCATTAATAGATTTTTGAATCTCACTTTGACAAAACACAAATATATATAATGTATACAGTATGCATACATATTATATACATGCATGTTATATAATCAAGTGAGGCATATGTATGTAATGTTTAACATAAAAAATTCTCTCTGCCATTCTGCCTTTGGATAGTATAATAATAAAACCACAAAAATATGTCAATACGTGAAAAAAGAGATATAAAGCAGAATCTTGAGGAAAATATTAGCTAGTGGGAAAATATCATTTAGTTCATTTTTATAAATCTAAATATATTTTATAAATATAAACATAAAACACTGTCTGTCACAGATATGGGGGAAGACTAGATGTGACGCAAGGAAATCCTCTCCTGATTCGTTTTTATTTCTTGGCTAATTAGTAAGTAACAAATTTTTATTTAGTTTATCTTTGATTTACTATTATTTCTGTTCAGCGCTTTCTAGACTGTCCCTGACTCACTCAGAGGTCTTAGCTTGGGTTTTATTTCATCTTTTCTCTCGTTCTTCTGCTTCATGGCGCATCTGCTGTAACTTCACATTTTCTTATTAAGAATGTCACTTTTCTAAGAAAGAGGAATCTATTTCCTTGAAAAATCATCTTCAGACAGAAGTAAATCTTAATCTTCTAGGTTGTAGGAAAGAGATATGTAATGTATTAAATTTTAGTTTTAAAAATAGTCATTTTAAAAAGCTCCAAAGCTGAGGAACCCTGCATACTCTATTTCATTTTCGACACTGGAGCACAGTTATTCTTACGTTTCACACTAAAGTAAAAGGCAATGGCTATGAGACTTAAAACCATGTTCACAGTCACTAAATTGACAAGAAGCACATTAAAGAAATTTGAATTCCAATGCGTTCAACTCCAAAGTCTCCAGTCTTTCTATGCTCCTTCTAACATTGTGTCATGATGCAATGCAAATAGCACAGACTGGGATCAGAATAATATTTGCTTTCATTGAATGTCTACTTTCCATGTCAGCTTTTGTCATTCATTTTAAAGATGACACTTGAAAGGAGTTTTATTTATATTAAAACTTATTAATTGTACTTAATCCATAGTACTATGCTAGCAAATACCATTAAAAGTCTGAAATACTTTACAAATTACAAAACAAATTGTCCTATCATAGCGACAAAAAGTGGGAACTAGGATTTGAAACCAAGTCTTTAAGAATCCAAAGAAAGAGAGATGTCCAAGCACTTAAGAGCATTTACTGCTCCTCCAGAGGACCCAAGTTCAATTCCTAGTACCCATATCAGATGGCTCACAACCACCTAAACCTCCACTCCAAGAGAATCCTACACCTCTGGCTTTTGGGAATACCTGTAATTACATGTATATATTTGTGCATGTGCATGGACTGGCATGTGTCTGTGTGCGTAAGCATGTTCACACAGTACAAAATTAAAAATGATAAAAAATATTTTTTAAAATATAAAATAGTTCATACAAATCTATGTATAATCATGCTCAAAAAGGAAAGCATGCAACTCATATCTTCTTATATTTCTCCTTAAATTTTTTTGTGTGGCACTATATTTCTCACATGTAAAACTTCTATAATACTAATATGAGACTATACAGCTTTGACGTCTCATCAATAGTATATTGGGGAACAAATAATTACATATATGTATAAAATTATATTATCTTTTTACCCCTGACTATTCCCGAACCAGCCAGATAATCTGAAGCCATATTCTGCTGTTTAACTTTAAAAATAGAGACTTCAATTAAATTACCATAAAAAATTACAGTGGATTTCTGCATTACTACATCATGTTTGGGCATATGCTTCTTATGCAAGGTCTGAAGTAGAAGCAGCACATAGGAAAGAGAAACAGTTGTTTTTACACTGTACCAACTTTCTTGGTGAATAGGTTTAAATACAAGAAGATAGAATTATTTTTAAGCGTATCTAGTAATCTCAGTGACAATGTATGTCCTTACATGAAAATTGTATTACATGCTGTATTATCATTTTTTCCTGTTACTGTGACAAAATACCTAAAAAAAAAAAAAATAACTTAAGGATGAAAGTATTTATTTTGCCCATGGTTTCAGAAGTCTCAGCCAAGTGTGACCTAGCTTCATCACTTTGAGCCCAAAGGCAAAATGCCTTAAGGCCAAAACATATCTCTGTTAACTTTCACCTACATGAGGGTGTAGACTACTCAACTCCACCTACATGAGGGTGTAGACTACTGACTCCACCTACATGACAGTGTAGACTAATCAACTTTTGAAAGAAATCTGGACATTAAAAACTCATCCGGGTTCTGTAGAGGGAGCACCACACAGGGTTTAAGTTTATTTTAGTATCTAGACAAGTTAGACAGAGCAGCTAGGGGAGAGAACAGATCTGAGCAGGGATAGTCCTGTCTAGTTCTTTTTACATCTCACTTACTGACATCTGTCTGATGGCTTCACCCTGTGGCATCATAGAGAGACTTCATTTTCTTTTTTGTTGTTTTGGTTTTGTTTTTTAATTCCTAGATACTGGGAAAAATGAAAGGACTGAAATAGTTTCAACAACATCTGCATATTTAAAATCTGCTAATATAATATTTTCTTTTAACATTTTGGTAGCCAAGAAGGTTTTGTGCCTATGATACGTAAAATCTCCCCAACTGAGAACTTTTTAAACCAAATTGGCCACCTAGCATGGTCTGTGATTGGTTTTCTGAAGTGTTTGTGGCATTTGAATTGTTTCCTCCTTTCTCTGTTTGACAAAGGACAGCCTTCACACTCATGACAGCCTTCACACTCATGGCAGCCTTCACACTCATGACAGCCTTCACACTCATGACAGCCTTCACACTCATGGCAGCCTTCACACTCATGGCAGCCTTCACACTCATGGCAGCCTTCACACTCATGACAGCCTTCACACTCATGACAGCCTTCACACTCATGACAGCATTCACACTCATGACAGCCTTCACACTCATGGCAGCCTTCACACTCATGACAGCCTTCACACTCATGACAGCCTTCACACTCATGACAATCTTCACACTCATGACAACCTTCACACTCATAACAGCCTTCATACTTATGGCTTCCCTGTTCATCCCTGTACATTCAACACACTCAGAACCTTTAATGCTATCTTCTTTCAGCCTGTACAAATACCTACCTTTTCCCAGGCATGAGCTCAGCAGCATAAACAGAGCTACCTGGTGGAGAAAAGTGTTAGTGACCTATGGTCCTCATTCAATGCTTCACCAGCCTTGTTCCACATTTGCACCCTCACAGGAAGTACTTTTTTCAATTGCCTACCCAAGAAGCTATTTAAACATGAATCTGGGCTCTACTTATAGGGGAGCTCAAGCAATATACAGTGTCAGTAACATGCATGAGTAGTGGATGTCCATGTATGTGGGTATGCTTGCCTGTGCATACTTGGGGAGGCCAGTGGAGGATGTCAAGAACCCCGTTCTCTCACTCGGTCTTATGTTTGAAGCTGGGTCTCTCACTGAACCTTAAGGTAGTGGCACCCAGGGATCCTCCCATAGCTCTGGAGCTACAGGTCTACAAACACGGCCCTACCTGCTTTTCACATGGGTGCTAGGAGTCCGTCTCAGGCCCTCAGACTTGTAGAGCAAACACTCAGCCACTGAGCCATTTTTTAGTCCCGGCCCTTACTGCTTTCTAAGGAGCACTACAGACATAGCTCAATGCTTTGTGAAGGCAGAGCACCTGGGGCATCTAGATGTATCTACTTGCCCTGATAGTCAGTGCAAACTGCTGGAGATTTAAACTGGGAGATTTCACTGCTTAATGTTTTCCTTGGGATAAAACTCATAACTGCTTATCTTTGACTACAGGATCCATAACAGTCTCACTCTTGTCAAATTCTACCTTTGTGCCCATTTTTGTTTTGCACTAAGACCAGACAGAGAACGTATGTTTATTAAGCACCTATTACAGGACACCATTATGCCCTGTGTGTGTGTGTGTGTGTGTGTGTGTGTGTGTGTGTGTGTGTGTGTGTGTTTATCTCAGTTATCACACAAATCCCCAAGGAATTGTCGAGTCTTCAGAATAAAAGAGAAAGTGGAGATGATGACACAGTTCCTCTGCCTTTCGTCTGTAAGCCTTCGTTCAAACACAACTCCAGGTGATTCTCAAATCTCTTCCAGCCTGTGTCCTTTTAATGTTGATTGGCCTCTTAACCCTGGTTCCTCTGGAAAGTCATTTTACTTCCGGAAGCCTCATTCTGCCTTTGTTTGTGAGTGGTATCTCAGCACCCTAAGCCTGCTGTATTTGAAGGTGTTTATGGAATGAGTCATAATTCTTCATCACTCTGTTTGCTTACCTTTTTCATTCCTTCTGTATACAATGCCCTTTCTTCCCTTGTCTCCTGGAACAGAAGTTCAGCTCTCAGAAAAGTGTCGCCATTCCCAGAGCATCCGTAGGGATTGAGTGTACTCCTCTGTTCTCTTCATGCCTTCTTCACCCTTACATCCTTTTATACGTTTTGAAATACGTGGGTTTGTTCTCTACCAGAAAGCAAACTCCTTAAGTTTGGACTGTACCTTATGGATCTACATTTATACAGGGACAATGTCCCATGCTTCTGAGCAAAGACTTATTAAACGTTTGCTGAATAATTGTATCACTGAAACGACAAAATGTGGCAACTTTGGACATCTTCAGCAATTACAATTTAAAAATAAAGGAGCCACGTGAATGGGAGCAAGCTCATACCAGCTCCTTCTCCCTTACTTTACATGGAGGCTGCCCAAATCTGCACACTCAGTCAGAGGCCCCTGACCTTTTATGAGTAGTCACACATCAGCTGGTCTAGTTTATTAAATGATTTCCTATTTGGGACCGGGAGGTATTGTTCTCAGTTCTCTGGATGGTGCTCTGGTATAACAGATGCCCCGGACTTCATTTAAATATTTTCCTGTATCTTCATCTTCTGTGGCTAACAGTCAAGCTACCTGGGCTTGAAGCTCAGAAGCCTATGGTCTCCCAGCCTGGTGACTGTGGGAAATCCCCGTAAGTTTCCTAATAATCCATTCCTTCATCTCAAAATTTGTAAACTGGCAATGTCTGATTCAAGAGCTCCCATCTGGTGACGTGGTTAACATAATGACATGACACACAACTCGTAAACGTTCCCTATCGGATTCGCACTGTTAGTGTTAGTTTCTTTCGTTAGGTCTCTGCTATCCTATCAGACTGTAAGGCTTGTTTTCTCTAATGTTTATTCTTTTCATTTTTACCCTTCCAGGCTCATTTTAATTTTAGATATCTCAATATACATTGTGTTGCCTGTGTAAGCCCGATAGACTGTAAATCACTCAGGCTACCTCACACTCCTCTGCGCTCCTCCGTCTCTCCTCCTCCAGCTCTAACGCCTATGCCATGGAAGCTGTTTAAACCTCTGTTTAACTGGCATCAAATTAACTGGCTGCCTTTGTATCGTTCCTCTGGAAGGCAGAGCCTCAGGCAGAGATTAAAGTGCTGACACGAGGGACATGTAAGCCCAGGGTAATGAAGATGCAGAGAAAAGAAGAAGGTGGGCAATAAAAGACATGGAGTTATTATGGTGATGGCCACCCCTTCACACGGGGTTCAAGAGAGAGAAGGACAATTCCCTGGGCAGACGTGTTTACTCAGCACAAAGGGCTTTCTCCTAAAAGGTTGAAAAAGAAGCTTACCTTGTCCACGGAGGGAAGAAAAGAGGAGACGTCTAACCAGACCCCTCCCATTTTCTCACTTCCTATGATCCAGGAGACAAGGTTTCCTTTCTAGTGCTTTTAAGTGGCCTCACCTGGCCCCTTGGGAGCCACTCGGAAGCCACATCCCACGCCTGAAATAGGGCAGTTCATTGAGACCCAGTGTAAGAAGCTGACTCAGTACACGTAGATGCCACCCAAGAGAGGAGGAGAAATGCCATCTGGGAAATCTGAGAAGATACACAGGATTTGTGTCCATTACCCTGGGTGTCTAAGCCTCTCAGTCAAAGGCTCAAAGCCTGTGACCACAAGGCTATGCCCTAGTCTGACTCCCTAGACTTCTGTCACTGCACGAATCAGTTATACTTACGCTGAAAGGGGATTCTTCCATTTGTTATTACAATGGCAGTTTCATTAAGCGCCGCATAAGCTAAACTAAGCCATGAGTTGGAATGTATTTGGGGGAAGAAAATACTGGTAAGATTCACAGGAAAGTGCTGCTGATACAGGCTTGAGGAGGGACAATTGTAAAGTAGCCCCTGGAGGTAACACTGAAAATGCATAAGGATCAGTTGTCATTGCTTGTATCCATATTTTTGCATTCATCCTCTAACTAAATGCAATATCAATATATATACACACACACATACATATATAATGAGTTTTATGGGTATGGGTTTTGCATGCATGTGTGTCTTGCAACCTGTACATGCAGTGCTCTTGGCAGGCCATAAGAGGGCGTCAGACCCACTGAGACTGGCACTGGGGACAGTTGTGAATGCTGAGTACTGAGGGTTGAACCCAGGTCCTCTTAAAAAAAAGCACTTAGACATGGCAGATGCAAAAAACGGTGCAGTGCGGAAGTCCAGCCACTGACCTCATTGCTGAGGGACTGTTCTTGTCAGTAACAATGAAAATATTGGCTATTTCACACGGTTTCACTTATTCTAAATTTTAAAGAATTAGATCTGTATCATGTTGCCAGTTCCTTCCTTCAGACAGTCATGCTGGTGAGCCTTCCTGGGTGTGGCTTCTGACGTTTCTGGGTGACGCCATCTCAGAGCAAACGCCTAGATCTTCTACCAGTTTGTCTTTCTGCCTTCTCTTGAGCCATGCCCCCTGAGCTCTTGGTGCGGGAGCTGTGTTGTAGATGGATCCGTTGGGGCTGGCCTCCATAACTCTTCGTTCTAATCACTTGTGATTTTCCGTAGTGGTCTTCATCCATCGCAAAGGCAGGTTTCCCTGACGAAGGATTTAGCTGTCGGCATAAAGATAAGTATTCAGGGTGCGGTTAGGGATTAGGCTGGGTTACGTTTACATTGTGTGTTCCTCTCCAAGACCCTTCATTCAGTAGCCCTGGCCATTTGGTTCGGTCCCCGGGACCAGACATGCTTTTCTTCTTGAGTACATCTAAGTCTAATTAGAGGGCTGCCGGTGGCTGGGAGACAACAACAGACAGACATGCAAACATGGAAAGAGGAAAGCCCACAAGGCCTCAATCCTACCACAGGCAACTAAGAAATGTTGAGAGCAGGAGAAACAGCCTTTCCCAGGGGAAGAGCACACCAGTTTCCCACTTCCAAATAGTCAGCCCTGAAACCATATATCCTTATACATACTGAACAGGCTGTATTTATGTACTTGGGAAGGCACACATGCCATGCACCACCACCAACAACAACAATCAAAAAGGGGGCACAGGCAATTGAAAGAGAGCAAGGAAAGGTATATGTGAGGATTTGGGGGGAAGAAAGGGAAGGGGAAAAGATATAACTATATTGCAATCTCAACAAATATATAAGCTCCTTCCTTTAACCTGTTGTTAGGGGTGGGGTGTTCACACACACGTCAGCATATGTTTGGCAGTCTGAGAGCAACCTTATTCACTGTCCGTTTTAGGGTTTTTGTTTGTTTATTTTATTTTTTATTTTCTACTGAAAATAACTTTTATGCAATATATTCTACCCCCTCTTTTCTCCCAGATCCTCCCACCTCCTCCCCCATTCAAGTCTACACCTTCTAAAGAGAGTCTCTTTAGAAAACAAACAAAAGAAAAGAAAAGAAAAAAGCATCATGAGAAACATGGGGTGGGGTGGGAGCAGAGCTTACAAAAACAAATTAAAAAAAAAAACACAATGTACAAGCAAAGATCAGTAAGGTAATAAATACCAAAATAAAGCAAAAAGAGACAAAAATAATTGTCAAAAATATGACTGAGTTCATTTTCTGTTTGTTATTTACTGCTGGGCATAGGCCCTGCCTTCAAGTGTTTGCTTGTCTTTTGAGACAGCGTCTTCTGGAACTCAGGCTAACCTTAAATGTCTTATGTCGATGAAGCTACCCTTGAGCTCCTAACACCAAGTCCTCACCTCCCAGGTGTGTGCTATTTTGCTCAGCTAGCCACCTTGGTTTTGGAGAGAGGGTCTCTCACCTGGCCTGGATCTTACTGATTAAACCATGCTGGCTACGTGAGCCTAAGAGCCACCTGTCTCCACATTCTCAGGGCTGGGATTATAAACTGGCACCACAACAGCAACATTTTCCCCCCGGCTGGTTTCTGAAGAGCAAAGCAATGTAAGATCCGCTTACATAGCAAACAAATGTACAATTTTTTTTTCCATACGCATGTGTGTGAAGTATGTGATCGTTTGCCTATGCATATTCGGATGTGGAAAGAGATGTGCATGTTTGGAGGCCTGAGGTTGACACCTGGAATTTTCCTCACTTGCTCTTCCATCTTGTTTGAGTCAGGGTCTCCCAACCAAATCAAGAGTTCACCAACAACTTCTTTTTATGAATCACAAATGTAAACCTTGTAGGCATCTACACATCCATATAGTCCTTAGGAAAGATGTTAGGGAACGGCGATGTAGACCAGTGTGTAAAATGTGAAGAGCGTGAGGGACAACCTGGCTTAGGTTTATTCTCAATACCATATGCTGATACATACCTAGGACCCTAGAGTTCAGAAAGCAGAGGTGGGAAGACCGTGGGTTGAGACTCTGCTGTTTAGCAAGTTTGACGGCAGTGTAAGCTACATAAGACTCTATCTCAATAAAACAAAAGTTCTTTCACAGAACTACATCTTATCAAGTCAGTCAAGAAATGAGGTCTCAGTATAGCGTAGGTATTGTTGCTTGGAGGATGTTTAAGGTTGGTACACCAGCTTGGAGGACATTTTATGGCAGTACACTGGCTTGGAGGACATTTTATGGCAGTACACTGGCTTGGAGGACATTTTATGGCAGTACACCGGCAATGCAAAGGCATGCGTGAGGTAGTGTCCTATTAGACTTTACTCCCCACACAAACAACGTGCTCCACTTAGATGACCTTAAAATGTCTTTCTTCGTCACACAAAAGACAGAACTCAATACCAATGCAGACAAAACAGCCTGCCACAAAGGCCATCAGAACAGAGAAAAGTGGCAACAAGGTGTGAGGCACTGAAGTCAACAAAACCCTCCTGGTTGTGCCTGGTGGTGACACTCCTGATGGACCCGGCAGTAGAAACAGATTATAGCCCATTCTATATAAACTTTGTGGGTCTTTCTGTAAAATTGACCAGACTCAAGCAGTTTTAGCTGTCATTCTAATCTTTAGTCATTGTGAATACGTTTTAAAACATCATTTTTAATGTTCTCAGTTTTTTAAAAAAAAAAATACCCTCTTAGAAGAAAAGACCTGTACTCATGTCATTTAAGTGCTATGTTAATTAAGACTTTTATATGCCCCATTTGGACTCAGCCAGGTAAGCGGCCCCCTCTCAAAGCCTGCTGTAGTGTGGCTTCTGTCTGCATGGGTGTGCTATTCACTGAATATGCATATAAAGGTCCCACCAGACAAGAGGTTTTTCTGGTTCATCACTGCACTGCAGGATGCCATGAAGGGGAAATCACAAGCTCGGGCTTCCACTAAGCCCGTGACCAATTTAAAACCCTATTACTGGAGTCATCTGAGCTAGAAATACATTTGGTGACATCACCGGATACAACTGAAGTCAGAATTCGTGTGACATTTTCCCAAGTGTTACTTTTCACCAAAAAACGTTATTTTACAGAGTTTAGCCACAGCACGGTGCTTTAGGGTCTAGAACTGAACCTCGGGAAGTATAATGAGGTTGAAAAGAAAGTGAAAGTTAACAGCCAGGGCTTTAACAAAGGCTCATCCTCCCTCAGGCTCTGAAGAGTCAGTAACTGAGTTCAGTAACTGAAAATTAAATTAGGAGAAAATGCCACCTCTGCAGCTAAGGCTTCCTTCATCATTAATGGTGGTATTGGGGGGCGGGGGTGGGGGCTGTGCTGGGCAGAGCTATGGAGAGCATTTCAGAGGCCTCCAGACAGTGGGAGTTTGCACCCACCTACACCATGGTGGAAGCTGTCCTCACATTGCTGTATCCCCTTTGCTCTGGCTTCCTTCTCGCGCTCAGCCAATCCCTCATGATATATTTCTTGTTCATTCCTTCCCGTTGAGTTTTCCTTTTATTCAGTCTTCTACTTTTTTTTTCTCCTGTCCTCCTCTCTTGTCTAATTTCTTCCCTTTGCCTTTCACTTTTCCCTTCTCTCTCATATTTACATCCTTACAGGAATAACTTATCTGATGGCACAGCTTGTGTCGTTTTCCCTGATCAGAGTCCAGGAGCAAACAGCTGAGGATTCTGAGGAGAGGGGAGCAGGGGGCCACGAGGCTTTTGACTTTATCTGGTCCCATCAAATGAGTGGAACTGCTGAGGATCGCGTGAGCACAAGAAGCGATAAGGATGAGCAGGAGGAAGTAGCGAGCAGCGGCCCGTTTATATTAATGGCTTGAGGGAAAGGGCAGCAAGGAAAAAAAAAAGTTAGATCCCATCAAATCCCTCCCACTCTTGAAGTAAACATTCCTACTCAGCGCTCAAGAAGGTGGTTGATTTGGCCAAAACTCAGTGGCGCTTTAATACATACAATAAGGTACGACTGCCCCTTCTAAATAGATTGCTAGAGAGCTGAACCGTATGATATAGCTACAAGGAAGTAAACGCTGTTTTACCGTAATTTGATTACGCTGCATAGTGCTACGCAGTGATCTTTCGTCCTGTTCTATGAATGGACAAAGACCTTCTACAGGCTTCAAATAGAGATGAGCCTGAGATGGAAACCATGCAAAAGCCATGGCTCGGTTACTCTACAGTGATCTGCATTTCACGGTACATAGCTCTGCCTTTGTACAAAAGCTGGTGTCTGCTGCAAAGTCACTCTCTTTTTCTAGATGCTATGAGCACCTTCTAAGAGCCCAGAGATTCCGATTAGACTCGACTCCCCCAATTACATAACAGAAGAGACCACCCAAAGACATCTCAAAAGTTTCCACTCTCCCGCTCCAAAGCCCCAGGCCCTAGCCGTTGCTGTTCTTTTTAAAGCAGATATGTGTGGAAACTTTGAACAGATCCTCACTGTTGTTTCCTTCCAAATTTTGTAGTCACATCGTCTTCTCTAGGGCTGACACTGAGAATGATCCCTTTCTACGAAAAATCTCTCAGGCCACAGATGCCTAATCAGTGCCCAAAGTTCTCCGACTCTGCTTGGATTCCTAAGCAGACACAACTCTGATAGAGTGTGGCATCTTGTGTGCGTGATGTGTAGTCACAGCTAGGCATAGAGTTCTGTCACCTTTCCACACTGCTCATCTCCGGGTGCCGAAATGGAGCAGATAGTAATCTCAAAGTCCACTTTTCCTCTGGAAGTGAAGAGCCTTCAGGGCAGTCGGAAGCACTAGCTGGGGCTCTTCTTGCCATAAAACCAAATATAGCCCAGGAAACTGGGCTGTAAGTAGTGGCCCTCACTGAGGCTTGCTGGAATGAAATCACAGAGCTCCGGCAAAAGAAAGGGACTTTGAGTGCAGAAAATACAGTAGCTAAAAGGGCTTACATGGGCTGTGGCTTTCTTAGTTTGTATGGAGGCTGACAGTAGAAAAAAAAAAAACCCAAGCAAATCAATAAAGAGTCACAGTGCTGCTTAATGCCGAGCACATCTTTTCAGCCTTCTCTCCTTCAGTTTAAAAATTACAGTTATGTTCTGAGGTATGCTACATTCCAAGATTCCATGTCTATTGTTCACAGAGAGAAATTGTGTCTAACTTCTATGTAAAGGCCCATACATGAAAACACTCACTGATGACACTGATCAATTAAGACACTAAGTGTCTCCAAATAGGGTCAAGGCTATGATGCTCACTACTGATCAAACAGGAACTGTGAGGTCTGAGAAACACACGAGTGACTGCAGCATGGCTCTTGCCATATGGCCATTGTATTATTCTCTGAGTGACTTTAAATTCGTTGCTTCCTTGAACTTGCTTCTCACTTTGTTGTTTCCTTGAACTTGCTTCTCACTTATTCTTTCTTGTCCATTATTCTCTGACTTTATTACAGTCGTGTCAACGAGCACACTAGTCATCAGATTCAAACTCTTTTAACTTTGGCAAATATTGAAATTAATTATATACTTTAATCTCCCCCAAAGTGTAATTTCATCATTTTGGGGAATATAAAAAGTGGAAGAGTTCAACACTGTTTTCTGTTTTTAATCTCTATCCCTAATTAAAATTTTTCATCACATTTTTTTTTTCTGTACAGCACTACAAATTCATTGCAATTACAATGGATGTTATTAGATTGGGGTCTGTGAGTTTTAACTTCGTATATTCATTAAGACCCTTACAGACTACGTTAGGTCATTCAGAGTTTGCTATGATGGGCTATCTAATACCACACGAATGACCCTTAGCAAACTATGCAATGATATACAAGAATATGAAAAATATATAACATTCAAATAGAAAAGCAGCACTAGTGTGCACAATTTACATGTGTTTATATGCATATTGTAATTGTGTAAATATAATTAATAAGTATGTATAAATATGTACTTGCCAATATAAACTAAAATTACAGAATTACAGAGAACTTTTGGCTTTTTAAAAATATTTAATTTAATTTAAATTTATGTGCGTTGGTGTGGGGGTATTAGATCTTGGACTTACACACAGTTGTGAGCTGCCATGTGGGTGCTGGGAATTGAATCCACATCCTTTGGAAGAGCAGGCAGTGCCCTTAACCATTGAGTCACCTCTCCAGCCCTGAGAACTTTTGGCTTTGCAAGGCTGTCTGTCTCTACATCAAATATTAAAATCCAGAGTACACGGCACAGGAACCTAGCAAAGATGAACCAGAACCCTACAAGAATAGGACAAAACATATTTCCATCCTTACTGCTTTCAACATTGATACTGAAATATATTATGTATACATACATACATACAACATACATACATACATATATATATGTATATATGTGTGTGTATATATATATTCCTGAGGAAAAACAAAAGCAACTCAGATAGGAAACAGTTTATTTTACTTCCACTTCTACATCATAGTTCATCATCAAAGGAAGTCCGAACAGGAACTTAAACAGGGCAGGAACCTGTTGGCAGGTGCTGATGCGGAGGCCATGGAGGGGTGCTGCTTCCTGGGGGCTCCCTTGACTTTCATTCTTATGGAACCCATGACCAACAGCCCAGGGATGACCCCACCCACAATGGGCTGCATCTTTCCACATCCATCACTAACTAAGAAACTACCCTACAGGTCTGCCTACAGCCTGATCTTATGAAAGAAGCTTCTCAACTGACGTTCTCTCCGGGCAGATGATGACTCTAGACTGAGCCAAGTTGACATACACTTAGCCAATACTCTTGCTAACAATGGTGTCCTATAGACTTTGAAGGAATTTTGCCATGTTGTTGAATACACACCGTTGACAAAGAAATCATACAAAATTGATGCTAAATCAAGGGCACGGGAAAACAGTTGTAGGCCCAGCCACAGCGTCATTGCGACGAGTTGAATGTCTGACTTACAGTCTTTCTTCTCACTTTATTCTCTGTAGTCTCACCTACTCCAGAGGGCCACTTTCATTTTTAGAGGGCTTCCATGTGATTAAGCCATATCTATTCAGCTTACTCTTATTTTTTGGTTAGCTAAAAAAAATCCAACTTAGTCATGACTGTTGCTGAATATTAATGATTAATATTTATTCATATTATTAATAAAGCTTTGTTACTCCTTAATCTAAAATTTCCCCCAAATAACCATAACCACACATAGAGGCTGTACTTTAATCAAAATCTAAATACAGAGCTGAGCATAAAATCTAATCCATTACCATACTGTCAATTTATCTTCCACCCATTCAAGGTCCCCAATACTTGCAGGTATTATTATCTTCTCTGGAATCTGTCCTTTCTCCTCCCTCCTGCATCTCTCTCCACCCCCCAAAATTCATGTACTTTTAGTCCAGTTTCTCCCTCCCACTTAGCCCAGTGTCAACAATTTAACTATACAATCAGGGATAATTTGGGAGGCAAAAGTTACAAATGTAATTTTGAGTACATGAGTGTCTGCTCATAAAAAACAGCAAGCAGATCTCAGGGAGCAAAATAATTAACATTAGAATACATAGCACCAGGTCAACCCCCAACAATTCCCCTTTTCTGTCTAATTTTTATAATATATATTTTATTATATATTATTTAATATATAATATTATTTTATTATAACATATGAAATAATATGTTATTATATTATAATATAATAAAATATTTTTATAATAAACAATATACAGTAAGGACAGTTATGAAACAATAATAAAAACTATTAGGTTGCATTTATATATATAATGTTCAGTCTATATGTGATCGGCAACCTTGAAAAAAATACGATCCATCCTATCTAGGTAAGTCTAAGGTTTCGTAACTAAATCATTTTTTATTATATCTTGTATCAGTCACCCTAAAAATATCTTTCTAAACCTTACAACATCTTATCTCCTAAGAAATTTTATTTTAAATGCAAAAGCTATAACTATATGATCTTCAATCCCCATCAGAGACTTGATAAGGAATAAAATTATACCTGAGTGAGCAGGAGGTACAGGCGCACAGCTTCCAAAATAAATAAAAATGACAGGGACAGTTTGCTAATGGACAGTCTCTACCATAATGTTGAAATATATCTTCAGCCTTCTGGCCCAGCATATCTGACAGACATATTGTGAGGCAGGAACTATTAAGGACTTGCTTACCCTTTCTTGGCAGAGCAAGGCAGTCATCAGCCTGTGTTCAAGTCTTGTCTGTTTTTAGACAGTGTATTGTCTGTAGAGAATATAGGAGCATCACCTTTTGCCCAGGGCTAGCTTACCACATAGAAACAGCTCCATATTGAGGTTTCCTGCTGCTGATATCTTTTTTGAAGTAGGCCGAGCTGCCGCCTGGTGCTGACTTGTCTAGCCAACAAAGACTTAAATTAATAAAAGCATCTTTAAATGCCATATTCTGAGGGCTTTGAGGTTTTTTTGAGACCATCCATCTATAGACCATTATATAGTGCATAAGCATATCTATATATCTATGTATCTATCTAGCTATGTATCTATCTATCTATGTATCTATCTATCTATGTATCTATGTATCTATGTATGTATGTATGTATGTATGTATGTATCTATCTATCTATCTATCTATCTATCTATCTATCTAGTACCTATCTATTATCTATTTATCCATCATCTGAACAGGTAAGTAATGTTGCTTGTTATTAGTCATTTACTATCTGTCTAAGCTAGGAGGCATATTTCTGTAATAAACTAGACTAGCATCTGATATGACCAGGAATCTGATTGACTAGCCAAAATCTTGTATTTTTAGCTTCCTCAACAGTTTGTAATAGTAGCTTTAAATGGACTGGGAGTAAATCTGGCATTTATAAATGAGTTGTATATGTCCAATGCCTCATATCAGAGTAACAACATATACATATGTGTTTTTATCAAAAGTAACCTTAAATTTGTATCACTATATCAATATTTGTGCCAATGGAAACCTTAAATCTATACCAAATACAATAGTCTGTAACAACGTAAGCAAAAATAACCTTATTGGAGAGTAACAATTCGTGCTCTGAATTCAAATGCAGGTTCAATAATCTACCTTTTATTTTGTTATTACTGTAAGATATTTTTATATCGCCCCCTCTTTCTTTTCAACCCCTTTCTTCTTACCTAAGAAAGAAAGATAGAGAAAAAGAAAAGAGAAAAAAATCCCTGAGTCTACGGTTTTATACCGTGTTTTCTCTCTGATTAAGGCCATCAATTATTGTAACCAATTCCCCTAGATGACAATAAACATCTAGAACCCATTAGAACAACCAAAATCTACCCAAACAACTCAAGGGAATGGGATGTTGGTTAGAATGCAAAGCACCAGACCAACCACCAACACTTTACCCCTTCAGATCAGCATACAACTGGTGCGAGAGTTCCTGGGTAAGAGTGTGCAGACTGCAAAGCCCAGCTGCCTCAACATGTGCTCCAACTTGGGGACAGTCCTTTGAAACTCACCTTAGCCAGAAACACACTTAAAAGGGAATTTTAGAGAGTGTAGTTCACAACAGCCAAGACAGCACATCACAAAGGCAACCCTGGATGCTAATAAAAACGGTTTTTTATCCTTGACGACAGAATTAACAACTCCCTGTACAAATGGTGAGGGTGGTCCAGGAACGTTTTCTGCACTCCTCTCTTCCCCTGGCCCTGTTCTATCTGGCAAGCAGCATACCGACATGGCTAATTGTCTTTAGTGCCAGTGGTGTACATAAGGGAGATGCAACTCCTCCGCATCCCTGCTGCCAGAGCATCCTGAACCCCACACCATCAGAAAGGCAGATTTTCAAGCTATGGCAAGGTTCAGAGAGAGAACAATGCTGCCCACATACCATCACAGTTGTACCTTTGTTTTGGACAAAGAATATTAGTATTTTTTCTTTTGAATACCATCCAGGTCCCTTCTGCTTTCTTGGTATCTTCTCCCCTTAGGCTTTGGCTTCGAAGAACAGGAGAAAGGCTTGTTTTTAAGTGTATCTTTTTCTCCCTACTTCTTTACTCTCCTGAATCATACAACATACAGGTTACAGACAGGAAGGCGGGAACAAGTGAAGGAATCTGTTTTCAGTTTAGTCACAAAATAAATTCCCTAAGTAAAGAGACTTCGGTATTTCTCAGTAACACAGCTACTAGCAGAAGAAAATTTTTAATAAATTTCTTCAAGTTTAAACACTTTAAATTTAAATTTAATGAAATACATTTTGTTAAATTTAATACATTTCTTAAAACAATATAAATTCCCAGAATCCAGACGGGCATACAGTTTAACCTAGTATCGTACCTCCCTAGTGCTGAAAGTCATTTCACAAGCCCCAGCTCCCCATCTTTACCATTGGCCCCAGTTCTGCACCTGAAGAGAACTGCAGGCTGAGGGCAGCACCTCCACACTGGTACGGTGGAAGCACCAGTACTATGGAGCACCAGCACCATGGAGCACCAGCACCATGGAGCACTAGCACTGTGGAGCACTAGCACCCTGGAGCACTGGCACCATAGAGTATCAGCACCATGGAGCACCTGCACCGTGGAGCACTAGCACCGTGGGAGCACCTGCACCATGAGAGCACCAGACCATGGTGTTGGTCTTGCTGTTACTTCATGTTTTTTCCCCCTACAATGACATATCTATCCACTGCCTTGTTCTCACACCTTGGATCTCCAACCTGCTATGCTAATCTTCTGACTAACCCTTTGCTTTAACCTGTCTCAAAAAAGGTAGAATTTTGACTTCTCCTTCTTGCCAGACTCTCCATGAGGTATCCACATACTCTGAATATAGGCTGTGGTGCTTAGTGTAGTTTTGTGGATGGTTCCTGAAAGTAACTACCACTATTGCACCTTCTTAACTTTTTCCTTTTCTTCTTTCTTTTTCTTTCTTCTTTTCCTCAAAAAAAAAAAAAAAGCCGTCCCTGTTCTATCCTACAGAGCAACACAGCACATTGAGAGACATGGCAGGGATTTCCATTTTGCTAGTGTGTAGGCAGGGGTCAGCAGCAATGGCGAGCAAGAAGTCTAAACCTTAGAGAAGTGTAAGCTCAGAGAGGTCCTGTCTACGACTTTTCCTTGGGGGATGAACAGTTAGGGGAGGTATTCTAAGCTACGAGTGGCATAGATCTGTTTGTGTTTGCAGGAGACTGTGCAGAAGGAGGGAAAGAGAACAGTTTAGAAAATCCTCAGGAATTCCAACAAAACTTACTTGGAAGTCTATAAGAAGATGATTGCAAAGGAAGCAAAATGGGACATGTAAAACCAAGAGACACTTCTAACATCTCTACCCCACAAGTCTCCTTAGTTCTCAGGATTCTCATAAGGTCAGATGGAGTCTGTGTCTCTGCTCAGCCTTCCCTTCTGCCAGTCCTGTTTCCTCCCCTTCCTTTCTACAGATGCTAATTTGCAGCTGGATCTTTGTTCAAAAGAAGCCAACCTGTAAGGTGGGGATCAAAAAGGGCAGGAAACAACTAAACAGGGAACAAGTTAGATTAGAATCAAGGAAGACGAAGGGCTCCTAGCAGATTACATGCTCAGGTTGGTGGTTCTTGGTTGGATGGTTTAAACTAGCCCAAATACGTCACATCACGGGTGTCATGTTTTAAGAATAAATCTGTGATTTCACTTAAAGTCCCTGTGAGACACTGTCACACAAACGTTCAGCATGCAGTTGTCTGGCAGAGTATAGATTTTATTGCTCACGAACCATGAGACAGGTAGCTAATGAATTAGCAGGTCATAAAAATATGTGAGGTATTATGAGAAAAATTAAGATTATTGGATTTCTAGAAGTCTACCTCAATTCACAAAGGCTTCACAGTTCTCTCGCAGACGGTCTTTTGTTTGATATAAGCATCTCTCTCAGTTGGATTGTGAAATCACCAAGAAAAGAATCAAGTTTTACTCATCTTTCTACCTTTAGACACCTGAAGGAAGGGATAAATAAAGTAGAGTTGAGGAAAATCAAATGGACGGAGTTAACGTTCCAGTTCCAATGTTGTGTGGGAGACCTTCAGGTTTCTCTAGGTGGGATGCGGCTGTTGTGAAGACTTTCAGGCCTGGAAAGTACTCATTCTGACACATCGCTCATTTTAGATGGTTTGGGGAGCTTTAAATTACATTTATTTATTTATTTATATTTGTGTGGATATGAGGCGGAGAGACTGGTGATGAGTCATACCATGTGTGTGGAGATCAAAGGACATTTCTTAGGAGTTAATGCTCTTCTTTCATTATGTAGGCTCCAAGGTTCACACAGTCTTGGTGACAAGCGCCTTTACGTAAAGTTATCAGACAATGGTAAGATTTTGTGTAAATTTTTTTCCCTTTAGTTTGCTCTGGCTCATTAGAAAAAGCCTTCCATTTATTCGATAGGACCTTCCGGCTCAGAGCAATCAGCACACAGTCGTCTCAAGTGACTCTCTCAGTGACTTTTAAGGATCCTCACAGCCAGAAGAACCTCTCGGAGGATCAGCACCAAAGCCTAATACCAGCTTATGACTCCTTATTATGTCATTACACATGAATAAAACAAGTTAGACCTATTATGCAGTTATTTCTTCCCATTGGTAATCGAGCTATTTTTAAAAAATCATGCAAATCCCAACTCACCTTAGAGAACATTCTCTGGACATCTGCCTTCATCCAACCATCCCAACTAGGCTGCACTGGTGTCCAAGGTACCTTTGCAATCCTCGGACTACACAGTGTCCGAAATCAGAATGTAGTCAGTTCACAACATCTCTGACAAGTATTATGCCAGAGCAATTTGATGTCTAGACTTCTTGTTTCAGTCAGGAGATTAACTGGCTTATCTTAACCCCAAGGGCAACCTTTGGCTCACATCCAAGAAATCAGCAGTTCTCAGGTTGGCCCCTGGCAGATCAAGCCATCAGCCACTTTCCTAATCCCACTATCATACACTGAATCACAGAACAGGACTTTTTTCAAGCAGTGTTAGACATCACTTTTTAAAAAAATATATCATCTTAAAAGGCATCTAAAAAACTAAATAGTGGTTAACGTTTTTCAAAAACAAATGAAATGCCTTATCACATTGTTTTACTTATAATGAAAAAATTGTATACATACAAAAACTTTAAGAATCGTAATTTACAATAAGTTAACCGCATCTTCAGCTGGTACAGTGGCTCAGCTGGTTAAAACACTTACTATAAAACTAAAACAAAACTGTAGGTCTTAGTTTACTGGCTAATACCTGTGTGGAGGTAGAAGGAAATTGTCCTCTTGTTTCCACATGTTTGTAATGACTCTTGCACCAATCAGACCCAGGCACACAGATACATACACAGACACACAGACACACAGACACACACACACACACCACCACCACCACCACCACCACCACCAACAACAACAACAACAACAACAACAACAACAATTTAAAGCTAGCTTATTCTCCAGGGCCAACATGGTTTCCATGGCATCCTAAATTTTACCCGAGGCATCTTAAGGAGGCAGCTGTGCATCTGGACAGTGAAGGCATGGGGCTGTTTTTGCATCTTCAGCTCAGGACATGAATGGCCCACAGCAGAATCACGTGGGCCCGGAAAAATTGTAAATGTAGGAGGCCCACAGGTGTACATTGGCTAGGAAGTTGACAGAAGCCTCCTAGTTGGAGAACTCTGAAAAATCTGGGGAGGCACAGCAGCTTGGCAATATGAGGCTAAGGGCAAAAAGACATTGGCTGGCCCTAAAGTCTGAGGCTACAAGGAGACAGTCTTGGAACCCATGACAGGAGAGCCTGGAAGGCAGTTTAAAGTTTAAAAGGAGAGAGCCCTGAAGTATGTTCCATCCACACACTGCTGAAGCAGAAGGGGGTGTGTTTAGGGGGACGTTGCGTATGTTGCTCAGAGATCCTTTCAGTAAATATGTAGCATTATTTGATGTATGTGTTCTATAAACCGAAGCACTAAATCTAAAGGTCGGTTCCAAATGCAGATGCTATGATGACACTTAACTATAGTTAGTATGTTTTGACCCCTCACTCTTAACCAGCTATTGTGCTAAGAGATTAGTTAGACTATTTTTTTAATGCCACCGACCCATTAGTTCAGTAGTGTTCTCTATGTAATTGGCATTATTTATCGCCACACTTTACAGAGAAAAAAAGAATCTGTAACTTGCTCAAAATCATTCAAGAAAAAAAATAAAATGGAAATTCCATCTTAAATATGTCCCAAAATATAGTATCATCACAGTGTTACTGCCGATATTCAATGTTACTAAATTCAAAAATTTATAAAATTATAGAATATGGCTCCTACTCTAAACAGCAAGGAACCCATAATACACCCATCAGACTGTAATGCTACTTTATGGGACTGTTATTGGGCTTGCTATACGGCTTTATGGACTCAAATATTGGAACCTGACTGCTGCAATTAGTTGTTCAGAATAAAAGCCAGGCTGGAAAGTCCTTCTTCGCATTGAATTTCAAATGTTCCACTTTGAATGAAACAGATGTTGAACTTTAGATTAGTTCAATCTGCGCTAGATTTATCCTGTGCACACAGTAAGATACCACTAACGTGGGCACTTACGTTACTTTCTCTTTAGGGACACCTTTCCCCAGACCAGATTCATCTGCAATTTAAACGAGGTCTTTTCAAAGAAAGAGGAGATTTTAGTTAAAAGCAGAAGAATTAGTTCAGTGGGTCTGAGCAATGGTCCATCCAATATTCTGTCTATTCTAGGAGCATAAAGGGGCATGCCGCGTGAAATTCAGAAGATTAGAGATGTACTGGAGACTTCCTGACATTTCTTGTCATCTGTGAATTTAGATTAACCTTTCTTAAGGTCCGTATTTTAGGTTTTCTTGATACAAAGTGCTACTAATACGCCACCCTTTGAGTAAACTAACATAGGAAACACCTTGGATTTGTAGATTCGAGAGCTCTCATCACAAATATCTATAGTATTATCTGAAATGATGGGTTTGGATTCTTTTTCTCTCATTGGGTTGTGTTCAACCCACCCAGGCTCATCACAGAACTCCTATTCTGTGTTCAAAGAGATATCAGCAACTGGTTAGTAAATATGTAAGCATCAAGCTAACACTTCCTCTTGATATAAAGAGGATGGTTGGGTCTAAATTTTTTTAAGTATATCAGCTGTAGAGCCTGGGAATAGCATGGGTTTGTAATGTGAGCACATGGGAAGCACATGGGAAGCACAGGCAGATGGATTATCCCATGTTCAGGGACAGGCTGTCGAACATGCTAAGTTCTAAGCAAGACCGGACTCTATGGTGGGAACCTGTCTCAACTGGCAAAAACCAGACGAAAGCAAAACAAGCTTAGGAAGTCAGAAGCTACTGGCTATGTTTTATGTAGAATGCAATGATCTCAAAATGACAGAGAATCACCTGAGGGTACACAGCTGGGACTTGAGTGCCCCCCCAAGGAAGCATTCTAACTGCACAAATCTGTCATATCACCTGGCCCATTGCGGGCTCCAAGTCACAATTTCTGTTTTATGACCTTTACGTCAAAATGCAAACCCTTAAGCCAATGTGGAAAGTTGGACTATATCACTATACCGGGAGCTGTGGCCGTCTTCTGAGAATAGTTTACTCAAAGTCCTGCCTCGAGAAGAGATCTGCTGTCTCTCCTGCTTATCCTCTCAGACGCAGCTGGTTTGGACTCTAAGAGACTCCGCCTATTTCTGAAAAGCCTGGACAAAAAGGGTTATTTTTGTTTTCATTTTAGGGATTGGAAAAAAATGTTCTTTGTTGTTGTTCTTCTTCAAAACAGTGGCAAGAAGGCATCTAAGTGTGCCGCTCATTTTAACACCCCTGAGAACGCAATCATTTTTAAGTGCAATATGGGCGTGTAGTGGACATTTAGAAAGTTTGGCAGAGACCGGTTGACAAGAGGTCATCTATTTACACAACATCATGCCATTTCATCACAGCCATTCTTTATGGCTCGTAGCTGAAATATATAAGCAATGTTCCTAAAACATTTTTAAACAACCCTGTAAAGAATTCATGTGCACAGAGAAGCAAAACTTAGTGTGGAGAAAATTCCTTTTTAAAAGAAAGGAAAGAAAATTCTTAAGCACCCTTGTACAGGTCTGCAATCTCAGCCTCCAACCGACTAAGACAGGAAGCTCCTAAGTACAGCCGCTGGGGAAGTTCTAACTATACAAGGAAATAAATATATCCTTTAAATGCTATAAAATGCAGTCTTCCTTTTATTTCTATGTCAGGAGCTTGAGAACAAAGCTAAAATGTAGTTATTTTTTAAGAATTTTCTTAGCTCCATCTAGCTATGGAGAACTTTAATACTTTATATTTTCCCTAAGAAGGAGGCATGCGTTTCTTGTATAGTGTCTGTCAATTGGCTGCATCAACCAAATAAGAATCACACGCCTTTACTTTTATGTGCTTAATATTTTTGAGTGAATTTCTCTTGTATTACACTCATTTACCTTTTTCGTTAATAACAGTCAACACAACCATAGGAGCAAAAAAAATAATACAACTGCATTTCTTTTTATTTCAAGAATTAAAAGAAATAAGATGAGTCATTAATTTTAATTTACATGGTGATTTAAAAAAGCAAAAGTCATCACTGTAAACATGCTTAAAGATGCTATCATATGTGTAGCTTTATGGTCTCACACTGTACCTTTAAGTAACTGAGTAGTTCTAGTTGCTCCAGAAAAGATAATCTGTCCTTAATAGAGACTTATCAAAACTGGCCACCTATGTCTGTAGTACATGTTATTATACTATGGCTCTGATACTTCTTAAAATTCCTACTCTATCCATCCATGAGAGCATTTGGTTATTCTATGTTGACTTGGTAGCTCTACCAAGCTGGCTTTAGGTAGTTTAATTTGCACTTTGAATGCAAGGCACTGGCCGACTCCTTACCTTCTGAGGACTTGATTTTTGGTTCAGAAGTGATGGTTTCTTCCTTAGTTGATTCAGAGTGCTTTGCTCTCCTGTTGGTGCCCTCCATCCCCTCTGGCTTTTAAAATAGTTTGCCTCCACTTCCATGGGATTCCCTGAGCTCTGACAGGAAGGATTTAATGGAGACCTCTGACTTAGACTCTTTCTCCACATAATGTCTGCTTGTGGGTCTCTGTATCTGTTCCTATCTGCTGCCAGAGGAAGTTTCCATGGAGATGACTGGATAGGGCACTGATCTTTGAGCATAGAAGAATATCATTAGGAATCAATTTATTGATTTTTTAAAAAAAAACCATAAGTCTCTGGGCTATCTAATATTTGGTCCTTGGGTACCCAAGCAGTGTCAAGTGTGGATTCCTTCTCATGGAGGGGGCTATAGGTCAAGTCAGACATTGTTTGGCTACTTCCACATGTTCTGTGCCACCACGGCCCTAGCATATTTTGTAGGCAGGACAGATAGTAGGTCAAAGGCTGGGTTGGTGTCGATGTCTCTCTTTTCATAGACTGCAGCATACCTTCCTGCACCAAAGAGACTAGAACTTATGGGTGAAAGCTCCAAGGAGGCACCAGCTCAACTTGTCCATGTTCAGCAAGTTGTAGGGATGTTACCATTTGGTTATCATATACTTAACAGCCAATATCCACTTATAAAGTGAATATATACCATATTTGTCTTTCTGGGTCTGGGTCACCTCACTCAGGATAATTTTTTTTTTCTAGTTACATCCACTTACTTGCAACTTGGATGATGTCATTTTTAACAGCTGAATAATATTCCATTGTGTTAATGTACCATATTTTCTTTTTTCCATTCTTTTGTTGAGGGGCATTCTAGGTCACCTCCAGTTTTGGGCTGTTGTGAGTGAAGCCTCAATGAGCATGGTTGAGTAGTGCCCCTGTAATAGGATGGAGCATCCTTTGGGTATATGCCCGAGAGTGCAATATCTGGGCTTTGAGTAGCCTGATCCCCAGCTTTCTGAGGAACTGCCATATTGATGTCCATAGTGACTGAACTAGTTTTCACTACCACTAGCAATGGAGGAGCATTTCCTCTGCTTCACATCCTTGCTAGTATGAGCTGCCCTGAGTGTTATTGGTCTTAGCCATTCTGACGTATGTAAGATGGAATCTCAAAGTAGTTTTGCTTCATATTTCCTTGATGGCTAAGGATGTTGAGCATTTCTTTGTTTCTCTTTGAGATCCATCTATTGGAAATTCTCTGTTTGGATCCGTACTCCATTTTTAATTAGATTATTTGGTTTGTTGATGTCTAACTTATTAAGTTCCTTACGTAATTTGGCTTTTAGTCCTCTACCAGCTGTGGAACTGGTAAAGATATTTTCCCATTAAGTAGGCTGCCACCTTGTCCAATTGACAAGGCCCTTTGTCTTATAGAGAAGCTTTTCAGGTTCATGAGATCCCATTTATGGATTTTTTTTTTCATCTTAGTACTTACACTATTGATGTTTTATACTCCTGTGCCAATGAGTTCAAGGCCATTCCCCACATTCTCCTCTGCGTGTGTTCAGTGTATTTGGTTTTATATTGAGGCTTTTGATTCATTTGGACTTGAGTTTCATGCAGGGTCATGAATATGGATCTATTTGCATTCTTTTACACGTAGATATGCAGTTTGACTAGCACCATTTGTAAAAGATGCCATCTTCTTTCCAGTTTGTATTTCTGGCTACTTTATGAAAAATCAGGTGCTCATTTATATTTGGATTTATGTGTGGGTTTTTTACCTAATTCCGTTGATTCCACTGATCAATGTGCCTGTTTCTATGCTAATAACATGCAGTTTTTATTACTGTTGCTCTGTAATACAAGTTGAAATCAGGAAATGTGATACCTCCAGTCATTCTTTTATTGTTCAAGATTGTTTTGGTTATCCTGAGATTTTTTTTTTTTTTTTTTTTTTTTGGAGGCAGAAACTTTCCACAAGAAGTTGAAAATTGTCCTTTTTTTTTTTTTTTTTACTTCTTTTTTTTATTATTAATTTATTCTTGCTACATCTCAATGGCTAGCCCATCCCTTTCAAGGTCTGTAAATAACTGTGCTGGAATTTTGGTGGGAATTCCATTGAATCTGTATGTTGCTTCTGATAGGATGGCCATTACAGTATGTTAATCCTACAGATGTGTGATCTGACACCACCTTCAACTTTTTTCTAGTTTTTAATCATACAAGTCCTTCATTTGCTTGGTTAGGGTTACCTCACAATCTTTTTTATTATTTGAGGCCTTTTTAAAAGGAAAGATATTGTTTCCTTGATTTATTTCTCAGTCTGTTTGTCACTTGAATATTGGGCTACTGATTTCTTTAGTTGGTCTTTTATCCAGCCACTTCCATGAAAGCATTTATCAGCTATAGGAATTCCCTGGTGGAATTTTTAGGGTCACTTATGTATACTATCAAATCTACAAATAACAATATTTTGACTTATTCCTTTCCAATTTGTATCCCTTGATCTCCTTCAGCTGTTTTATTGCTCGAACTGAAACTTCAAGTATCATATTGAATAGATGCAGAAACTTGTCTTGGTCCTGATTTTAGTAGAATTTATCTGAGTTTCTCTCCATTTAATTTGATCTTGGCTATAGACTTGTTGTATATTACCTTATATTTACATATATCTTTTGCATCCCCAATCTTTCCAGGACTTTTATTGTGAAAGAGATTTTGTCAAAAGCCTTTACTGCATTTAATGAGATGATAATGTTTTTTTTTTTCAGTTTGTTTCTATAGTGGATAAATTTACTGAATTTCATGTATTGATCCGTCCCTGAATGTCTGGGATGAGGCTTATTTGATTATGGTTGATGATTATTTGTATATGTTCTTGGAGTCAGTGTGCAAGTATTTTATTGAGTATTTTTGCATGATGTTCATAAGAGAAGTTGGTGTGTAATTCTCGTTCTTTGTTGGGTCTTTATTTGGTTGGTGTGTCAGGGTAACTGTAGCTTCATAAAATAAATTGGGCAATGTCCCTTCTGTTTCAAGTTTGTGGAATACTTTAAGAAATATTGGTGCTAACTCTTCTCTGAAAATCTGGTAGAATGCTGTGATAAAAACCATCAGGCCATGGCCATTCTTAAGTTGAGGGGCTTTTAATGACAGCTTCTATTTCACTGTGGGTTATAAGTCTGTTTAAATTACTTATCTGATTTTAATTTAATTTTGGTAAATGGTACCTATAGATAAAATTATCTATTTCTCTTAGATTTTTTCTTTTAGGCGGTGTACAGGTATTTAAAATATGTCCTTGTGACTCTCTGCATTTCCTTGGTGCTTCTGATTATATCCTCCTCTTCATTTCTGATTTCACTGGATATTCTTTCTCTGACTTTTAGTTAGGTTACATGGTTTGTATATCTTGTTAATTTTCTCAAGGACCAACTCTTTGTTTCACTGATTCTTTGCTTTGTTCTCTGTTTCTATTTCATTGATGAGTTATCTCCTGCCATCTACTCATCTTGAGTAATTTCATCCTTTTGTTCTACAGCTTTCAGGTGTGTTATTAATTTGTAATAAAAGATAGCTCCACGGCCAGGCATGGTGGTGCACTCCTTTAATCCCAGCACTCAGAAAGCAGAGGCAGGAGGATCTCTGTGAGTTTGAGACCAGCCTTATCTACAAAGTGAGTCCAGGACAGCCAGGGCTACACAGAGGAATCAGTGTCTCGAAAACAACAACAACAACAAAATAGCTCCAATTTTTTTTAATGTAGGCATTTAGTGCTATGAACTTTTCTTTTAGCACTGTTTTCATTATGTCCCATAAACTGAGGTATGCTGTGGATTCATTTTCATACAATTCTAGGAAGTCTTTCATTTCTTTCTTTGTTTCTCTCTTGACCCATGTTTTTTTTCATTCAGTAGAGAGTTGTTCAGTTTCTATGAGTTTCTAAGCTTTCCATTATTTCTGTTGTTGATAATATTCATCTTTAACCCATGGTGGTCTGAGTGGTTGCAAGAAATTATGTCATGTTTCTTGTACTTGTTGAGACTTGCTTTGTGGTCAAGTATGTGGTTATTTCTGGAGAATGTTCTGTGAGGTGCTAAGAAGATATTTTTGCATGTGTTTGTGTGAAATGTTCTGTAATGTCTGTTAGGTCCATTTGGTTTATAGTATCTGTCAGCTGCAGTATTTCTGTGTTAATTTTTTTAAAGATTTATTTATTTATCATTATGTATACAGTGCTCTGCTTGCATGTACTCCTGCAAGCCAGAAGAGGACGCCATATCACATTACAGATAATTATGAACCACCATGTGGTTGCTGGGAATTGAACTCAGAACCTTTGGAAGAGAAGGCGGCACTCTTAACCACTGAGCCATCTCTCCAGCCTTTCTGTGTTAATTTTTGTCTGGATCACCAGACAATTGGTAGGAGTATTGAACTATCCTACTATCCATGAGTGAGGGCCAATATGTGATTTAAGCTATAGTAGTTTTTTTTTTCCAAACACTGGGACCCTTGTGTTTGGGGAATACATGTTAAGAATTTAAATGTCATCTTTGTAGGTTTTTTCCCTTTGTTCTTTCCCGTCTCTTTTGATTAGATTTGGTTTGAAGTCTATTTTGTTAGACATTAAAATGGTACATCAGCTTGCTTCATGGGTCCATTCGCTTGGAATATCTTTTTCCAATTGTCCTTGATGTTGAGGTGTATTTCTTGTATGTGGCAGAAGGATGGAGCTTGTTTTCCCATCCATTTTGTTAATTTGTGTTTTTTAGTTAAGAAAATTGAGACCATTTATATTGAGAGATATCAATGCCCAAGATGATTATTGATTCCTGCTTTTGTTGCTGTTGGTCTTGTTGTGATTGCTCTTGTTGTTGTTGTTGTTGGTGGTGGTGGTGGTGGTGTGTGTGTGTGTGTGTGTGTGTGTGTGTGTGTGTGTGTGTGTGCCTATGTTTCCCTTTCTTTGGTTTTGCTGCTGTGAGATTATTTATTTCCTGTGTGTTATCACAGAATGTTCTTTTAAGCAACTTCTGTGTGGCTGGATTTGTAGATAGATATTGTTTGTGCTTGAATTTATCATGGAATGTCTTGTTTTCTCCATCTAGGGTGATTGAAAGGTTTGCTTGGTATAGTAGTCTGAGCTGGCATCACTGGTCTCTTAGAGTCTGCATCACATCTGTCCAGGCTCTTCTGGCTTTTAGAGTATCCATGGAGAAGTCTAGTGTAATTCTAATAGGCCTGCTTTTATATGTTACTGTTTCTTTCCCCCTTGAAACTTTTAATATTCTTTCTTTATTCTGTATGTTTATTATTTTCATTATTATGTAGCAAGGGGAACTTTCTTTTCTGGTCCAATGTATTTGGTGTTCTGTATGTTTCTTGTACTTTTATAGGTATTTTCTTCAGGTTAAGAAATTTTTCTCCTATGATTTCATTGAAGATATTTTCTGGGCCTTTGAGCTGTGTTTCTTTTCTTTCCTCTATACCTATTACTCTTAGGTCAATGTTTTCATAAAATTCCAGATTTCCTAGATGTTTTGTGTCAGAAGATCTTTGGATTTATCTCTTTCTTTGACCAATGTGTCCATCTCTTCTGTTATATCTTCACTGCCTGCGAGTCTCTTCCGTCTCCTTTATTCTGTGGCTAAAGCTTGCCTCAGTAGTTCCTGTTTTAATTCCAAATTCCTCATTTGCATAATCCCTTCAGTTTGTGTTTTCTTTATTAATTGTTTCTATTTTTAGGTTTTTAAACAGTTTTATTCCTTTCCTTTGGCAGTTTGGCTGTGTTTTCTTGGATTTCTTTAAGAGCTTTATTCATTTCCTCAATTTTTGTTTGTATTTTCCTAGATTTCTTTAAGGGATTTATTCATTTCTTCTTTAAGAACCTCTATCATTTTCATACAGTTGGATGTAAGGTCTTTTTCTTGTGCTTCAACTGTGTTGGGATATTCAAGGCTTGCTGTAGTAGGATGGCTGAGCTCTACTGGAGACATGTCGCCCTGGCTGTTACTGACTTTTACACTGGTGTCTTGTCATCTGAGTTTGTGATGATTCTAGGTCTATGTGCTGATTTCTAGATTTGTCTTTGTTGGGTGGGTCCTTTGTTTCTTGGTTTCTCTTTCTTCTCTGAATTTTCACAGTGTGATGGCTGTATGCTACCTGATTTCCTGGCCTGCCTGCTCAGTTGGTGTGTTCACAGTGCTAGGAATGAGACTGTGGGGTTAGTTCTTGAGGAACAGACAGGGCAGAAGGTCTGCAGCCACCCTGCCTGTTTTATAGCAGGTGTGGCCTGTAGCTTTACAGGGAGTGCCTGATGGAGTTGGGGGCCGGAAAACAATGACAAGTGGAGGGAGGCAGGTAAGGACGGAATGAACTGTAGGAGATAGATCCTCAGGAGATGTGAGGGGGGATGGAAAGAGAGGCTGCAGCTGGTGTTCTGTTGCAGCTGGACCAGACTGAGGGATTTGATCCAGCGTCTCACTCTGGGGTGTCTTTTACAAAGGCACTAATCCAATGTCTTAGAGCTATGCCCTTATGATACAACCACATCCCAAGTTCTACACAATGGGAAAGACATAAACATTCAATCCATTTCAAGTGATAGAAGGATAGATATGGAGCATGTGCATCCATGAATAGATAAAAAAAATGAGCAATCTATCTGTGGGGGTAAATTTTGTATTGTTTTCTTTCTTTAAATTGGTGTCTTAAGGTATAAGAGATATCAAAAGAAGTAAACTATAATTTGTAATGTTTTTTTTATAAACATAGCTCCAAGAACTATAACTGTAAAAGATAAAGCCTACAAAGCTCCCTGGTAAAACACTGTGTGCCCATAATTTTGAGATGGATGTATATTATAGGTGCAGTTACTCATAGATACATAGTAAATAAACCCTTGTAATCTAACCATCAATTGACTAATTGTAGGTCAGTCTCCTGTGCTTCAAGATGATTGCTATGGCATAAAGTGACCCATTAGAATAAAAGTTAATTAACTGGTAACTACTTTTCTTTATATTTCCCTACCACTTATCACTTATATAACTGTTCCTGGCCCTGGTTATCAATCCCAAACACATGCCTAGACTGCTACCCAAACACAGCATCTTCTTCCCCTCTGTAATGACATACCGTTTCTGTGCTTCACATTCCATGAACATTCTCAAATGCATCTTTT
Organism: Acomys minous; assembly: GCF_964271855.1. Classification (NCBI taxonomy): domain Eukaryota; kingdom Metazoa; phylum Chordata; class Mammalia; order Rodentia; family Muridae; genus Acomys; species Acomys minous. The sequence continues at coordinate 85,638,645 of NC_140492.1, read as the reverse complement.
CCTACACAGGTTTAGTTATTTTAAAGGCGCCTTCATTTCTTCTTCTTGACAGCCCAGTTTCACAACATAATGCACCAAGAAAATTGTAAATACGGTTTCTAAGTGTACATGTCTGTTTGGAATGTCATTTATTGTATTTTTAAAGTTAATCTTTTATAATGTTGACTCCTTGCAGTTGGATTCTGTTGCTGATGTCGTGAACTTAGATGTGGTCACATCTTCGGGAGTTCTCACAAGAGGAATGTGTGTGTGAAGGCATGAGTTTCCACTGTGATCCAGGGAAAGTTCTTTAGTACCATTCCCCACTTTCCTGCATTGTGATAGGTCCGTGCAGATTGCGTTGCCTACAGTTAGTATTTGTTGAGGTTCTACTAGTGTCACTGGCAGGGTCTGCCAGGTGCTGTACATAACCTACCATGTTTAATCCACTCACCAACCATTTACCTTGAATAATCTGTGTGTTCTTCGTGATAAGAAGACAAAAGCTATAACAAGTCGCCCAAAGTCACAAACCCACCAAATGGCCACCAAGCTGTATTATTCTTGTTTCACCCCCATTCATTTTCTTCCAGGCTCCCTTCCCTTTTCTATTTGATGCCCAAATCACCACCACTGTGTCCTTAAAATGAAAAGAGATGCCTAAACATTTCACTTGCATCATACCCTTCCAAATGAGGAAAAAAAAAAAAAAACAAAGCAAATTAACAAAATACTTACGTGTATTTTTGCTTCATTTTCCATTGGGCAATGCCTCCGTGAGAATAGCTATTCAGGGAAAGTCAGAAATCTCAGATAGTGCTAACATCATTAGCCCCTTGTTTTACACTAAATAAGACAAACTGCCCATCCCTTTTATCCCATCAGGAAGAAAAGGAACCTCCCCAGGTGCTCTCCCAGATCCTTAACATCACTGTTAACTTCAAAGCCTCTAAAGGTGTACAGTTCCCTAAATCTCCCCCAGATACCCAGAGTAGGATAACTGGTTTGTTACCAGTACAAGGAAAAATCATCCTCATTGGGCATGTCCTGCAGCTTCAACTCAAACATGTGTGTGTGCTCAAGGTCATATAACTATTTATACAGTTATAACTATATATACTATATCTATATAACTATATATACAGTCAATCATCCTAAAAGACAGAGCCAGTTGGATGCTCCCCAATAAACACTGTCCTCTCAACATCTATGAGTCCACCAAAATACCCCAAGACCTGTGCCTGTGATGCTCCCTGGTGCAATGGTTCTGCTTTCTGTTTCTCAAGTAATTCCTCTTCTAAATAAATCTTTCACATGTTGGCTTTCTGTAAACTTCTATACATTTTTTTTTTGTGAAGGATAGCAAAGACCTGGATCAAATGGGTCTAGCCTTCTCCGTAGATCACTCCAAGCTGCATCAGTTTATTTGTGATGTTATAATAATATACAATGGACTGTGTGGCTTAAATGATACATATCTACTTCTCGTACTTCTAGAAGCTGGAAGACTAAGATCAAGTTCCTTACAGAATCATCATCTGGCCAAGTCCCAGGTCCAGGTGTGCAAATAGCCTGTGGCATACTGCTGGAGAGGTTAAAGCCAGGTGTATCCAGATAGCCAGGTGAGCTCAGTCTATTAGGAGAGACTCCCTTTCTCAGCGGGGCTCTCTCTTCCCATATTCTGGGATCCCCAGATCCTCTAAGGAGTGTCACATAGCCCTCAGGGAAAATTATAGGCCTGACTCTTTCCTGATAGAACCTGTTCAGCCAGCACCTGTGAATTCTTGGAAGTACCCTACGCTATGCTAAGGACATCTTAGCTTTAAGCAAATGACCTTTAATTATACCTAGAAGTTCGTCCCCCTTCCCGTACTTAAATACTGTGTTTTCCTTTCTGCAAATGTGACCTTGTGCTACTGCATGTAAATGTCCCACTGCATATAGATTAAATATCCATGGCACCCCTAGACCCAGTGAGCGAGACCCACAAACCCCTCCCCACTGCCCAGGGTTTACAAATAAAGGCTGGCTGGTGAACTCTAATGTGTGGTCAGCATTGCTCCACTATGACCATCTGAGGTTCAATTTATTCTGGGAAAGAAACACCACTGGACACCCAGTGGTCAGGCAGCAATGGTAGAACTGCCTCACACAGCCACTGGAGCCTGCTCCGTCGCCTCCACTAGCTCTGAGCTGACCGCTACTGAAGCACCTACCTGGGACTGCATGTCACTGGACCTGCCTGCCAGCCAGTTTCCAACATCCACCTGTTTCCTCTTCCATGCTTAGCACAGCAGCTACACTGTCCTCTCAACATCTATGAGTCCACCAAAGTACCCTAAGACCTGTGCCTGTGGATCTGTTGATAGATTAGGCTACAAGCAAGCCTGTAGGGCATTTTTCTTAATGACTGATGTAGAAAGGCTTGCTGCATTGTGGGTGGGGTCACCCTGGGCAGGTGGTCTTGGGTTCTGTAAAGCTGAACAAGCCATGAGGGACAAGCCAGTAAGAAGCACCCCACCATGCCTCTGCATCAGTTCCTGCCTCAAGGTTTCTGCCATGCTTGAATTCCTGTCTTGACCTCCTTTAGGAATACTCTAAGATGTGGGAGTGTAAGCAAAACAAGCCTTTCCCTTCCTAACTAACTTTTGGTCATGGTGTTTCAGCAATAGAAATCATCTATAAGATAGTATGTATATTGGTAGTGTCCTCATTCAGATCTTGTTTAGGCAGCCATGCTGATGAGACTTCACAAATGTGTCCTCTGTGACATTTCTAGGAGGCATGGCCTCACAGCCGACTTCCTGGTCCTCTGGCTCTTACTGCCTTCCCTCCTCCTTTTCCTTGATGGTCCCTGAGTCTTGGGTATGGGAGTTGTGTTGTAGATGTGTCCGTTGGAGCTCAGCACTCCATGGCCACTGGTTCTCTGCAGTGTGATAAGTTGTGGTTTTCTATAATGATCTCCATCCTTTACAAAGATGTTTTTGATGGGGTAAGAACTACACTTATCTGTGATTATAGTGAATATTTAGAAAGTAGTTAGGGTTAATGCAATGTAGCGGATATATGTTCTCTTTCAAAATCCACAACTTCACTAATCCAAGGCTTCCAAGACCAGGCATGAATTTCCTCCTGTTGAGAAGGTTTTAAGTCCAATTAAAGTGCTATCGGTTACTGACATGGTACTCAGGCCATACTGCACCTTTAGGGTTATTGTGTCATTCTGGAAGTTACATTTCACAGGCATCGTAGTTGGGTAGGACTATTGGTTGCTTCCCTCTTTTAGAAACTTTCATGCTTTTGGTAACATGAAAGCTAGTCCTTAGGGAGGAGGCATTGAGGTCAGGTCCAACTTGGTCCTCTGTGTCCTGTGTCCCATGATGCCTTCAGCAATATGGTCTTAACTTCCACTTCTGGAGCCGGGGCAACCAAGGGTAACAAGAATAGCCTATAATGTTTTGGGTGTCTCTAACAACTCGAAAGGTGGGTGCTCGGCCTGGTGTTGGGTTTCGCTAGATAGTCTATGGCTCTTTGGGAATGTACTGCCAGCCCAGACAGAGAATTTTCACTTAAATTATATTTGTGTAGGTACACGTAGGTTTATATGTATCATAATTATTTTTAGGAAGATAGCTATGATTCCTTATGACATTCTCACTTTCTTATTGCTATTTTCATCATTCTTTTGTATTTATCGCCTTCTTTGTCCTTAAGTAAAGCTCACCCGTCTTTCCCATTTCCTCCTTTAAGTAACTTGTACACTGTTCACCTCTCTAGTGCCCCTCTCTCCACCCCAACAATAGTCCATTTTAACTTTCCTGGTTTCTGAAGTTACAATCATTCCCTATTTTGTTTGTTTGTTTGTTTGTTTATTTTATTCAGATTACATCTCAATTTTTATTCCCTCACTTGTATCTTCCCTTTCCCCCTTCCTCCCTCTTTCACCTATTCCTCACCCCCAGGTCTGTGACAGAAGGGGACCTCCTCCCCCACCATATGATCACAGCCTATTAGTTCTCTGTCTTTAAAGAAACTGATTAATTCTTGTTGCTTCCCATAGTAGGTGAGGGGAGACTACCAAAATAAATAGATGTAGTGAAAAGTAGAACTCTATGTGAAATAACTCATTTTCAAGATACAATGGAGTGGTTTTTTAAATCTTGTGAATATTGAATGACAGTTCCTAAAATAATATTTTACTTTACAGTGGGGCATTCTTATGGATGAATATTCTCGTTTATAAATGATATATACCTTTATCTACAAAACATCAACAACAAACACAAAATGTGCAACAGTGACCCCATAGATGGGTGGTGATTTCACAAAATAATAATATTCATATTCTGTTATAGCATTAGCGTTATTTAGGAAGATTCAGGTAATGTAAAGAGAGTGTGCATGTAAACTTCTGTGGAACCCTAGTGGGCATCAAGGCGATCAACACAAAATCACGAATATTCTGACATTCTAGCTTGAAGTCTTTTTATTTCTCTTTGGATCATGTCTCATTATTGTCACTTTAAGTCTGGCTAATTGGTTTGTAACAAGAAAATTTTTCTAAATTTGTCCTTGTGGCAGTGCTAGCTTGAGATGGTCTCCAAATACAATGGAGAGTGACCCCTGTGATAGACAAATCTTTACTCCCATGAATAATGACCTATTCTGAGTTATTTCACATAGAGTTCTACTTTTCACTACATCTACTTACTTCGGTAGCCTCCTTTCGCCTACTCTGGGAAGTTCCAGGGGCTTGGTCATGGCTTTTGCTCTTCTTTTGCTCTGACTGGAGCATTTGGCTGAGTCTCGTATTTGACCACAATGGTGATTTGGAAATGGTTGTCTAAATTCAGCCTGATCGGTCAGAGCACAGTATGAGGACTCTGAAAGGAAATGAAGCAAAGGCTGCCACTGAATAAAGACAAATGAGGAGTCAAAATCCTGAAAGAGAGAAATGGGATACCGATGAAATCATTTTTATTGGTGTGTTCAGTCGTTCTTGGTACTTCTGGAATTTTGAGTTATATTTAATATTGACTCAGGCAAGAGAGACTTTTTTCTGTCCCATTAGATAGGATATATATATCCTATATATGTATGTATAAAGGATCCTAACTCCTTCACCTATTTTCTTAATTTTTAAATAAAAATCAACATAAATATCAAAACTATCTTCCTTTACCCCATATAAACACCCAGAAAAATAACAACAGCATTAGTACGTTTTGAAGACTAGCCAAAATTATTTATGTCACTCCTTCATCCTGCCAGTTTTGTGTTGATGGGTCCCCACAAGTTGATGGCCCCGTTCCTCAGAACTTGCAGGGTACAGGACAGACAAAATATTCTGGAGGTATTATTCATCCACGTCGGTAATTATGGGCTTGAAATGGGGGAGAACTGACTTTACATGCAAGAAAATAAGAACGATGATTATTTTTTACCTTCTAACCCACCCCCTCTCTCTCACTTGTTCTAGACATTGAAGTCAGAGCATCAGGCATGACGTGATACTTCTGAGGTCCACTTGGCAGCCCAAAACATCATTTTCATCTTGAACATGAGAATTAAAATGAAAACAAAAATATACCCTAAATACGTGGGACGTCATTCAGGATAAACTTAAAGCTATGTGACTGAATAAATCACATAGTTTCATATTACATATGAAAAAAAAATTAAACATCTGCTTTTATTTATTTATTTATTTTTTCTGGGCTAGGAACTGAACTCAGGCCTTGACATTTACCGCGCATGCAATCTCCCACTGAGTTATACCTATAGTCTTCCATTGTTAAAAAGAGGTGGTTTGGACAAGACTGGCCCCCACGGACTCATGTGTTTGAATGCCTGGTCTAATAGGGAGTGACAATATTAGGAGGTGTGGCCTTCTTGGAGTAAGTGTGGCCTTGTTTAAAGAAGTGTACCATTGCGGAGGTAGGCTTTGAGGTCTCACATGCTCACGCTACACCCAGGGTGGCACACAGTCTCCGTCTACTGCCTGTGGATCAAGACGTAGAACCCTTAGCTCCTTCTCCAGCACCGTGTCTGCCTGCACAGTGCCACGCTTCCTGCCATGATGACAATAGACTAAACCCCTGAAACTGAAAGCCAGCCCCAATGAAATGTTTTCCTATATAAGAGTTGCTGTGGTCATGGGGGTCTCTTCACAGCAATAGAAACCCTAAGGACTTATTTTTTTTCCCCCTTTGAAAGAGAAAATGGATGTCGTTATCCCTACTTGACTTTTTAAGTAGGCCAAGATCTTGATCCTAATTATAATTTGCTGAGAGCTGTTGCTTGTGCCGACACAAGGTCTGACAGGTATCCTGTTTGTTTGTTTTAATTTAAAGGTAATTTACTGCCCGTAAAAAGGTAGGAGATTAATGATCCTAGAAATTGAAATCAGTTCCCGATTCACCAACTAGAGACAGTCTAATGTAGGAAAGCCTGTGCTCCCACACCAATTTGACTCACCGGCAAGAATAGATTTGCACTCCTTAATAATTTGGCCATTGGCTTTTCTCTGGAAATTGCCCACAAGGGTTCTAATTGCATTGATGACTTTTGCTATGTTTAAATGAAGAGTTAATCCAAGTTCTCTGTGCTATTTTGTGTGATTTAACTGCTGGCATGTGTGATGACTTTTGTCACTGCCGGTATGACCATTTTTGGATAGTGAAATGTTATGCCCCACCTCACAATCACTGATGGCCCTTTTCTCCTGCTTTTCCACATGAAACCAGAATTGTTTTACATTTAGCTCTAAAGACCATTTGACACGTTCACTGATTGATGCCTCAAATAGAGTGTTGCAGTGTGAGAAAATCTGAACGCTGTTGAGTAATTTGGAGAAGCCTCCAAATTGGCTGAAACATTTGTAACAGCAAGATGTCACATTTTAAACCTTACAGTAATTTCCCCAGCCACGTACTTTTAGCATTTTATTTACATAATGAGCTACATATAGCCATTTTTGATGACGGAAAAAAAGCAGACACCTGAATGAGGGGAAAAAAACGCAAAAAGCATGAACAAGCAATTCACAAAAAAATAATACAAAAGCTTAAGATAGTGTGAGCAGGTAGTAACATCAATAGCAATAAGTGAAACCGCACTAACAACACTGGCAAAGCATTTCCCCTCATATCCTTAAGACTGAAAACAGAAATGATTTGTAGTCATAATGTTAATAGCAATGTGTCATAGTTAGACAGGTGCCAAAAGTTTCTTCAGTACAATATAGTAGTGTTTATAAAAATCATTTTTAGCCAGGTGTGGTGGTGCACACCTTTAATCCCAGCACTCAGGAAGCAGAGGCAGGCGGGTCGCTGGGAGTTCAAGGCCAACCTGGTCTACAAAGCGAGCCCAGGGCAGCCAAGGCTAACACAGAGTAACCCTGTCTCAAAAAACAAAAAACAAACAAACAAAAAATCATTCTTCTAAAAACAGTTTTCACTTTCAGATACTTATTCAAAGGAAGCAATTGAGAGTGGTGTAAAAGAAAAAAAGAAAAACAAAAGAAAAAAACAATCTTTTGGAGAAAGTTCCCATCAACTGTGAACTATATACAAGAAACTGTATTCTTATTTGGTTTGTTTCTTCATCCTCATATTTTCATTATCAGAGAGTGTGTCTGGCATATTACATGGATTCAATATACATTTAATTAATTATGACACTGTCAAAATGTATGCTATCATTAAGCTATCATTAAGGCATCCAATAAAACAAGTTAATCTACAAATTTACAATAAAATGTTTATCACCTTCTGAAATAATAATGCCTGTTTGCATTTTATTGACATGGGATGGCATTTACAGTAGCTGAAGTTTAAAAATGGAAAACAGTGTGATTTTAATTTTGCTAACAAAAATCATAAAAATTGTTCCAGAATGCGATCTATTCTCTATAGCTTAGAATGTGGTGTATGTGAGTTAGATGAAATTCAATACCTTTTATACAGCTATATTTTCAAACAATCCTACAAAAGTTACATTTTAGTATTACAATTAAAATAAAATACGTGGATGATTTTCATAACATTATAAGATAAAGAAAGTTTCTCCGAGGATAGCAATAATAGAAACCATGAAGGAAAATACTAAGTTTCCTAAAAAACTAACTTTTCCTGTACACTCTTAGTTAGTGTTTCTACTCCTGTGAGAAAACACCATGGCCAAAAACAACCTGTGCAGAAGAGTTCATCTCTGCCTACATTCCCCTATCAAGGTTCAGTTCAGCTTACATTTCCCTATCACGGTCCACCATGAAAGAGAGGCAGGGCGGGAACTCAGGGCAGGCGCACCTGGAGGCAGAAGCTGAAGACGAGATCATGGAGGAATGTTTGCTCCATGGCCTCTGAAGGCTTCTTCCATAATTTTCTCAGCCTGCTTTCTTCCAGGACCACCAAGCCAGGGGTGGCACCTCCTACATGAATCATCAGTCAAAAAAAAAAAAGTGTTTTCCCACAGGCCCATCTACCGAGGCTGTTTTCTCAATTAAGGTTCCCTCTTTCACTATGCCATCTCTATATCATTACCATTGCCAATTGCCTTCTCCCGTCATACATCCAATACTATGACATATCTTATATATCTTCTATATAAGAGGTTTTTTTTTTAAGGAGCAAATATTCTGTGGATATCGCTGTCAATTCCTGGAATTTGTTACCTCTCACTCCTGTCTCAATTTATGTGTAATTCTTCCCTCCATGAAAGCTTATCCATACAACAAGTTGTCCAAAATCCCAGGAATATGCTTCCCTCTTTTTTTTTAATATAGTTTATTAATTTATTTATATTACATCTCAATGGTTATCCCATCCCTTGTATCCTTCCATTCCTCCCTCCCTCCCATTTTTCCTTTACTCCTCTCCCCTACGACTGTGACTAAGGGGGATTTCCTCCCCCTGTATATGCTCATAGGGTATCAAGTCTCTTCTTGGTAGCCTGCTATCCTTCCTCTGAGTGCCACCAGGCCTCCCCATCCAGGGGACGTGGTCAAATATGAGGCACCTGAGATCATGTGAAAGTCATATCCCACTCTCCACTCAACTGTGAAGAACATCCTGTCCATTGGCTAGATCTGGGTAGGGGTTCAAAGTTTACTGCATGTATTGTCCTTGGCTAGTGGAGCAAGACCCCTGGGCCCAGATCTGCCCATCATAATGCCTCTCTACACACACAAAAAAATTAAGATTCCAGTCTTCCCAAATGATATGCAATATTAACTACAATTTTAGTGGAGCAGTTGCCTGTCTCTGACATGGCCTCTGTTGCATGCTTTTGGATGACTTCTCGCAGGCAGGGGGAAGTCTGGGAAAGAGAAAGTGCTCAATCCTGATGCAATTGGATATGCTGGCATGGGTTAGTAGAGGGCAGGGGAGCTCCCCTTTTCTGAGGGGCAGGGGAGGGGAGATTGGGACAAAGAGGGAGGAACGGGCTATGATTGTGATGTAAAGTGAATAACTAATTAAAAAAAGAAAAAGAAAAACTACATTGAAAAAGGAAAGCCTTGCTGGGCGCGGTGATACACACATGTAATCCCAGCACTCCAGAGGCAGAGACAGGTGGATCTCTGAGTTCAAGGTCAGCCTGGTCTACAGAGAGAGTTACAGGACAGCCAGGGTTATACCACAAAACATTGTCTCAAAGAATAAACAGAAAAGAAAACAAGAAAATCAAAAAGCAAAAGAGGAGCCTTTGTCATTTATAGCTATATACTCAGGTGTTTACAGATCAAGTGCCAAGATGAAAAGAATTGTCTTCAAAATAGGAAGAGGTGGAAAAAGACAAGAAAACTGGGAAGAGAGGAGGGAGACTGTTACAATCTGGATGTAAAGTAAATGAATGAATAAATAAATAAATAAATAAATAAATAAATAAATAAATAAACTGAATGGAGGGGAAAATTAGATATCAAGAGATCGTTGCTACAGCTGGGTGTTAAGTGGAATTTGCATATGTTATTGCTGGTTTTGTTCATTTTTAAGTTTACACAATGTAAAACTTTTAATACCACACACAAAGGTGACATAGAAACCATGTTAAGGGAGAAACATCCACACACTGAAAAACGACAAATTAAGCAGCTTCCATGGTGTATAATGTAAATCAATTTTTAAAATTAAATTAGTAAAGTAATTGAATAGGCAATTCACTAAAGGAAATGATGACAGTAAACCTATGGCAATATCTTTGTAAAGAAAAAGAAAAGACAACAGTAAACCTGTGAAAATAACTTTATGTAAATAGTTCTGTGTGTATATGTATACAATATCAAAGAAATTATTTTAAATGAGATAAAATTTCTCAATTAGCAGTACTGTTTAGAAATTATAAAAATCTACTGGTTACTCAAGTAAAGTGGCTTTCTGAAATGCTATGGAGAAGCGTGTGAATTATCAACCTTTTTTTGATACTTATTTTTAAAAAATCTTAAAATTTTGTTTCTCCTTATACTAAGCAATTTTATATCTAAGAATTCAAACTACAAAAATAGTCATGACGGTGCACAAGAACTTACCCAGAGAACTTTATCAAATTATGTGATAATAAATAGAGAAGTGGTTTAAATATTTCAATATGGGACTATTAATTCTCTCATATAGAGTTATTAAGGAAAATTTCTTTAAATTTCAGTCCTTTGAGGTTTGTGGTGTGCACAGAAATTGAAGTTGTGTAGCATCTTGGTTGCTTCCCTTAATACTGAACATGCTGAAGATTTGGGCTGGGGAATATTTATAAGGAAGTAACAAACTGTGTTGATTCTATTTTAAATTGATTATTTTTTATATGATGTGTGTATGCAGATGTTTTCAAAGAGGTAAGTACATGTGCATGTGCAAGTGTGTTGTGTCTGCCTCAATCAATTTCCACTTTATTTAAATAGATAGGGTCTCTCAGTTAGCCAAGAGTTAGCCAGATGCATAGCCCACCAGAGAGACCCTGTGTCCACCTAACAATCATGTGATTACAGGGGGACCACCCCATGACCCCTGCTTTTATGTGAGGTCTGGGGATTGCCACCATGTTCCTCATGATTGCACAGCAAGTGTTTTATCCACTGAGCCTTCTCTGGGTCTCCTAATTTCATATTTATGGTAATAAATATGCAAAACTATTATGAAATGAAAGGCAATATCTCATGAATACCCAAAATATAAGAAGACTTTAAAAATATGTTTCTTGGAATTATTTAGAGTTAGACTCTTAGAAAGTCAAGTTTTTATTTGAATTCTCTGTATTGAGAAACTGTCTTGAAAATAACAGTGGTGTTTCAGGTAACTGTCTGAGTAATTGCCAGGAGCTCACTCTAAGGTTTGTAGATAAGCATTGTGTGGATGCTTCTGCAGGAGTCTCAAACAAAGCTCTTGTTTCTGAGCCACATGCCAGGGCAGTCTGTTAAAAAGTGGGTGGCAGTCTGCAATCTAACCAGGATTTCTACACCAAGGAACATGCTCTAATTTTTATCATCAGTGAAAAGTGTGTTGAGTCTGTTAGTATTTGCATTAGCATGGCATTTCTGCTGCATCAAAGAATGCTCAGTAATGGAGCCGTACCAGTGAGGAAATCATCCCACACTTCCAAATTTAAACAAGTCCCTGATGAAGAATAAACATTAAAGATAACTAATAAGACTGTTGTTCACCTGAATGTTAACGTTTAAAATGCTCACAAAGATGAAGCATTGTAAAATGAAGATTGTATTTCCTTATGTCCAGTCAAGTGTCATGTAACCACGTAATCAGCCAATGCAGGACCACATACAACAATAATCTTTTATAGTAGGATGGAGCTGAGATTTTCTTACTGCTTCCTGGTGTAACAACTGTCCCAGTGTTGTGGTGTAGTGCAGTGCTCACATTTGTGGTGGTGCTGGTGCAAAGAAACCCTCTGTCTGACAGTCACAGGAAAGTAGAGTCAGAACAGCCCAGAGGAGAGAGGAATTCAATAACGATGACGAATGACAGGGTTGCTGATTTGCGTACTTTCTACACAGTATTTTTTATTGTTATTTCGTACTTCTACTTATTAAAAAAACATTCGCTGTTAAACAGAAGTGTGCATTTACTGGCAGCAGCCTCACACATCCCATATTTACTGGCTGACGTCATTGCCTCAATCATGTGGTTGGCCTATACTATCTAGGCTGTGAACAATGAACACTATGACGTTTGCACAATGATGCTATTGCCCAGTGCCACGTCCCTCAGAATGTGCTCCTGTTGTTAAGTGGTGCAAGAGTTGCATGTTAAAAGCTGGCAGAATTAGTGAAGTTATTTTCCATCTCAATGGTTAAAGTAATAGTGCTGACCAGTCATAATAACAAGAGGATACTCTTCACACCATACAAAGCATGAGGGGGTGGGGGGGGAGGAGAAAGACAGAAGTAGGGAGAGAAAGGGAGTGGCTGAGGGAGAGGGAGGGAGGGAATGAGGGAGAAAGAAAGAGAGAGAAGGACAGAGAGAGAGAGAGAGAGAGAGAGAGAGAGAGAGAGAGAGAGAGAGACAGACAGACAGACAGACAGACAGACAGACAGACAGAGAGACGGGGTGAGGCTCATTCTAGTTGAAATGGTAAAACATGATTAGTCCTCCTTGGGACTACCTGAGAAATCAACCACTGAAGCTGAAGGACTTGCAGAAGGTAATCAGTGCTAGATGCTGATTGGCAGAATAAGCCATTATGTATAATTTATTCTAACGGCAAGCAACTTGAGCAATCTCTGATGTAATTTTGAGTTTAATTGTTTCAGGGGAGGGGGTGACACATGAACAAAATCCATAAGTGACACAAACCTGGCATCTGTAAATGCCAATAAGGGGAGGAAATAGTACAGAGATGTGGAGAAGCAGCTCATACTCATAGGTGAAGCTTTTTTTTGCGGAAAACATAGCAGACTAATTGACTATAGTCTACTGGGTCCATTAACTAAAAAAAATGTATCCAAGGGCTCTGGCTTTTGTGGCTTCTGATTTTATGTTGGTCTTTAGGCATCTGGTTGACTATGGCGTTGGCTGGTAGTTCCTGGTGCCCTCTTGAGTTTTCTGTGGGTACAGGGTACAGTTTTCTATGGGTACCTCTTCAGATGTATGATCCTCAAGACAGCCTGGGCTCCTCAGAAGTCTAGGGGCCCTCCTTTCACCAGGGGCAGTCCTGGAGTCAGCCGCCTTGCTGCTGGGTTTCTTGCTCTGAGGATAAAAGAGCTCCAGCTGCCCAGACACTGTGCTCTATGGGAACAGATATTTTGGAGACCCTGCGGGCAGAAGTCTGGTGGATCTCTTCAGGGAGAAGTGTTGAGCTTTGAAACAGAAGCTGGGGCTGTTTCCTTGGATCCCAGGCATCAGTAGACTGAGATTGGAGCTGCACCCCTACCCCCAGCCCAGTCCACCCCTACCCCCAGCCCAGCCCACCCCTACCCAGGGTATGGGGAAAGTATCCACCCACCCGACTGTGAGAGTCTGCTGATGGCCAGAAGCAGACTGTGCGCTAACAGGAACCCAGGAACTTTCCCCAGGATTAGCTGGGTGACCTGAGCTTGGATCCACTCATTTCCCTCACCTTTGCCCCTCTTCTCACCTGGGAAATACAGGCGCTGGCACTTTGGCGTCCACAGATTGGCCTGTCAGTTGCTCTACAATCGCTGGCATTCTGCTGCTTTAGATGCCGTGCACAATTAGCGACGCCATCTTGGATCCTCACCACTTTCCTGTATTCTTGTCAGCGTTTGGTTCTACAACTTATTTTTAGCTTTAGCCACTCTAATGTGCTTCTTGCTGTTTTATTTCCATCCCAATTCCCTCATGGCTGTTGCAACATCCTATATCTATATCCGCTTCATCAACAAACCTCATGTTTTTGTATGTTGTTTCATTTCATTTTTTTAAATGCTGAATTTCTAAATAGTTTTATGGAGACATAAGATTTATATGTCTTTAGGTATAAATATGGCAATGTATAAAAACTTAATGATGAATTCATAGAAATAAGCGCTTCCATTTCTTCAATCATGAATCATTTTTGTTGGGAATTTTCTACCCTTTCTAATCATAGTTTTGAATTTTGAGAGCCCTCCACATAATATACACAAGTAAATTATCTAAATAGTTGTCTTTAAGTGATAGAATTTAATAATAACATTCATAAGTTATTCGCATATTTTTCATTCCTCATTTTCATTCCTGATCATTTTTTCCTCAAACAATTTTGACATTCTTTTTGTTTATACTCTAAGTTTTAGTCTCTGTTTTATTTTGTTACCTTTATTTGTTTGTGGTTTTGAGAAAGAGTCTTACTATGTGGCTCAAGCAGGATAGTACTCTCAATCCCTTGCTTCAGCCTCCTAAGTGCTAGAAATATATGTGTCCACTATTATACACAACTTCATTTCCTTCAGGTGCTGGTCTGTGCATAAAAAATTCTTTATTTGTTATGTTTGAAATATCTTTCTTTTTTAGCTGGGTGGTGGTGGCGCACACCTTTAATCCCAGCACTCGGGGGGCAGAGGCAGGCAAATCGCTGTGAGTTCGAGGCCAGCCTGGTCTACAAACCATGTCCAGGAGAGCCAAGGCTACACAAAGAAACCCTGTTTCGAAAAACAAAAAACCAAGAGATGGAAGAACGAATCTCAAGCCTAGAAGATACAATAACAGATCTTGAAGCAACCAATAAAGAAAATGCCAAATCTGGAAAATTCCTGACACAAAACATCCAAGAAATTAAGGACACCATGAAAAGAAGAAATCTGAGGATAATAGGCATTGAAGAAAGAGAAGATATCAGACTCCAAGGCCCAGAAACTCTTCTCAGCAATATCATAGAAGAAAATTTCCCCAATCTAAAGAAAGAGATGCCTATAAACATACAAGAGGCATACAGAACACCAAATAGAATTGACCAGAAAAGAAAAACTGCCCGTCACATAATAATCAAAACACAAAACATACAGAACAAAGAAAAAATATTAAAAGCTGCAAGGGAAAAGGGCCAAATAACATTTAATGGCAAACCTATCAGAATTACACCCGACTTCTCAGCAGAGACCATCAAAGCCAGAAGGGCCTGGACAGAGATCCTGCAAAACCTAAGAGACCACAGATGCCAGGCCAGACTACTTTACCCAGCAAAACTATCAATAAACATTGATGGAGAAAACAAAATATGCCATGACAAAACTAAATTCAAACAGTACCTATCCACAAATCCAGCTTTACAGAAGGTACTAGAAGGAAAACTCCATCCCAAAGGGTCAAGCTACAATCAAAACTACTCAGGAAATAGATAACTATACCATGGCAAAAACACAACTACACAAACGCTCAACTGGAACCAACATCAAAATTAAGACTCTTAATAGTAACTGGTCCTTAATATCTCTCAACATCAATGGTCTCAATTCTCCAATAAAAAGACACAGACTAACTGAATGGGTGCATAAACAGGATCCAACATTCTTCTGCATTCAAGAAACACATCTCACCCATAATGATAGGCATTACCTCAGGATAAAAGGTTGGAAAAAAATATTCCAAGCAAATGGACACAAAAAGCAAGCAGGCGTAGCCATTTTAATATCAAACAAAATAGATTTTCAACCAAGATTAATCAAAAGGGATGAGGATGGACACTTCTTACTCATCAAAGGTAAAGTCAACCAAGATGACATCACAATTCTGAACATCTATGCTCCCAATACAAGGGCACCCACATTTGTAAAAGATCTGCTAAAAAGGCTTAAACCACACATCGATCCCCACACAATAATAGTGGGAGACTTCAACACCCCACTCTCACTGAAGGACAAGTCATCGAAACAGAAACTAAGCCGAGAAATAACATCAGTAACCAATGCCATGGGTCAAATGGATCTAACAGATATCTATAGAACCTTTCACCCAAACAAGAAAGAATATACCTTCTTCTCTGCACCCCATGGAACCTTCTCCAAAATTGATCACATTGTAGTTCACAAAGAAAGCCTCAACAGATACAAGAGGATTGAAATAATACCTTGTATCCTATCAGATCATCATGGGCTTAGGCTGCAATTCAACAACAACAGAAATAACAAAAAGCCTACACGTATGTGGAAACTAAACAACTCTCTACTAAATGACACCTGGGTCAAGGAAGAAATAAAGAAAGAAATCAAGGAGTTTCTGAAATTCAATGAAAATGAAGGAACAACATACCCAAATTTGTAGGATACATTGAAAGCAGTGCTAAGAGGAAAATTCATAGCACTAAGTGCCTTTAAAAAGAAATTGGAAGCAGCGCACATAAACACCTTAACGACACAACTGGAAGCCCTAGAAAAAAAAAAGAAGCAGAAACACCCAAAAGGAGTAGACGTCTGGAAATAATCAAACTCAGGGGTGAAATTAACAAATTAGAAACTAAGAAAACAGTCCAAAGAATCAACAAAACCAAGAGCTGGTTCTTTGAGAAAGTCAACAAGATAGACAGACCATTAGCCAAACTAACTAAAAAGCAGAGAGACAGTATTGAAATCAACAAAATCAGAAATGAAAAGGGAGACATAACAACAGACACTGAAGAAATACAAAGAATCATAAGATCCTACTTTGAAGGCATATATGCCACAAAATTTGAAAATCTAAGGGAAATGGACGATTTTCTTGATCAATTTCACTTGCCAAAGTTGAGTGAAGAGCAGATAAACAAGCTAAATAGTCCCATTTCCCCTACAGAAATTGAAGTAATCATTGATAGTCTCCCAACCAAAAAAAGCCCAGGGCCAGATGGCTTCAGTGCAGAATTCTACCAGACCTTCAAGGGCGAGCTAATACCGATACTCTTCAAGCTACTCCAAAAGATAGAAAGGGATGAAACATTACCAAACTCATTCTATGAGGCCATAGTCTCATTGATACCTAAACCTAACAAAGACTCAACAAAAGAAAGAGAATTTCAGACCAATTTCTCTGATGAACATCGATGCAAAAATACTAAATAAAATACTTGCAAAACGAATACAAGAGCACATCAGAGATATCATTCATCATGACCAAGTAGGCTTCATTCCAGGCATGCAGGGATGGTTTAATATACGGAAATCCATCAATGTAATCCACCACATAAACAAAATGAAAATAAAAAACCACATGATCATCTCTTTGGATGCAGAGAAAGCATTTGATAAAATCCAACACCCATTCATGTTTAAAGTTTTAGAGAGATCGGGAATACAAGGCACTTTCCTCAACATAATAAAGGCTATATATAGGAAGCCAATAGCCAAAATCAAAGTAAATGGTGAGATACTTAAGGAAATTCCTCTAAAATCAGGAACAAGGCAAGGCTGCCCACTCTCTCCATATCTCTTCAATATAGTACTCAAAGTTCTAGCCAGAGCAATAAGACAACATAAGGAGATCAAGGGTATTCAAATGGGAAAGGAGGAAGTCAAATTATCCCTATTTGCAGATGATATGATAGTCTACATAAGCGACCCTCAAAATTCCACCAGAGAACTCCTACAGCTGATAAACACCTTCAGCAAATTGGCTGGATACAAAATTAACTCAAAAAAGTCTGTAGCCTTCCTATACACAAATGATAAGCTTGCAGAGGAAGAAATTAGGAAAACTACACCCTTCACATTAGCCACAAGCAATATAAAGTACTTAGGAGTTACTCTTACTAAGCAAGTGAAGGACCTGTTTGAAAAAAATTTCAAAACCCTAAAGAAAGAGATTGAAGATGACATGAGAAGATGGAAGGATCTACCTTGCTCATGGATAGGGAGAATTAACATAATAAAAGTGGCCATCCTACCAAAAGCAATCTACAGATTCAATGCAATCCCTATCAAAATACCTACACAATTTTTTAAAGACATTGAAAGTTCAATTCTGAACTTCATATGGAAAAACAAAAAACCCAGAATAGCTAAAACAATCTTGTACAATAAAAGGTGCTCTGGAGGAGTCTCCATACCTGATCTCAAACTGTACTATAAAGCAATAGTAATTAAAACAGCATGGTACTGGCACAGCAACAGGCCAGTTGATCAGTGGAATCGAATCGAAGACCCAGGTATGAATCCACACACATATGGGCATTTGATTTTTGACAAAGAAGCCAAATCCATTCGATGGAAAAGGGATAGCATCTTCAACAAATGGTGCTGGTCTAACTGGATGTCTATGTGTAAAAAAATGCAACTGGACCCATATTTGTCACCTTGTACAAAACTCAAATCCAAGTGGATTAAAGACCTCAACATAAAACCAGAGACACTAAATCACTTAGAAGAAAAAGTGGGGAAGAGCCTGGAACATATTGGCACAGGAGACAACTTCCTGAACAGAACACCAACAGCCCAGGCATTAATGTCAACAATTAATAAATGGGACCTCATGAGGCTGAGAAGCTTCTGTAAGGCAGGTGACACGGTAAAGAGAACAAAGCGACAGCCTACAGACTGGGAAAAGATCTTCACCAACCCCACATCTGACAAAGGTCTAATATCCAAAATATATAAAGAACTCAAGAAATTAAATACCACCAAACCAAATAACCCAATCGAGAAATGGGGCATGGAACTAAACAGAGAATTCACAACAGAGGAATATCAAATGGCTGAGAAACACTTAAAGAAATGCTCAACCTCTTTAATCATCAGGGAAATGCAAATCAAAACAACGCTGAGATTCCATCTTACACCCATCAGGATGGCTAAGATCAAAAATCCAAGCGACACCACATGCTGGCGAGGATGTGGGGAGAGAGGAACACTCCTTCATTGATGGTGGGAATGCAAACTAGTACAACCACTTTGGAAATCTATCTGGTGCTATCAGAAAAATGGGAATAGGGCTTCCTCAAGACTCAGCTATTCCACTCCTTGGAATATACCCAGAAGATGCTCCAGCACACAGCAAGAAAATTTGCTCAACCATGTTCATAGCAGCCTTATTCATAATAGCCAGAACATGGAAACAGCCTAAGTGTCCATCAGTAGAAGAATGGATAAAGAAACTGTGGTACATATACACTATGGAATACTACTCAGCTATTAAAAACAAGGAATTCCCGAAATTTGTGGATAAATGGATTGAGCTAGAAATGATCATAGTGAGTGAGTTAACCCAGAAGCAGAAAGACTCAAATGGTATATACTCACTTATATCTGCATATTAGCCCAAGGGGCATGTCCCACGAAAGCCTTCACTTACCAGGAAACTGAGACAGAGGAGAGGACATTCTAGTGGGACTCTAGATGAGAAAATCATGGGAGAAAGGCAAAGTAGAAGGACCCAGAGGGTCCTAGAAACCTACAAGTAGAACATTATGATAGGCAGATTTGGGCCCAGGGGTCCCGCTCAAACTAAGGCACCAGCCAAGGACAATACAGGCGGTAAACCTTAAGCCCCTACCCAGATCTAGCCAATGGACAGAACATTCCCCACAGTAGAGTGGAGAGTGGGATATGACTTTCTCACATACTCTGGTGCCTCACCTTTGACCATGTCCCCTGGATGGGGAGACCTGGTGGCAATCAGAGGAAGGACAGCAAGTTACCAAGAAGAGACTTGATACCCTATGAGCATATAGAGGGGGAGGTAATCCCCCTCAGGAACAGTCATAGGGGAGGGGAATAAGGGGAAATTGGGAGGGAGGGAAGAATGGGAAGATTCAAGGGATGGGATAACCATTGAGATGTAACAAGAATAAATTAATAAAGGAGGGAAAAAAAAGAAAAACAAAAAAAATTCTTTTTAAAAGTTATTTTTCCTGGGTATAGAATTCTACATAATTGTTGACATCTTTTCACATCTGTAAAATGAATCATTTTCTTCCTCCGTTTATTTTAAACAGCAATTATCTTGGTCACTGCATTTGAGTAATTTCATTACTATATATTCTTCTTCTTCTTCTTCTTCTTCTTCTTCTTCTTCTTCTTCTTCTTCTTCTTCGAATTCATTGAAATTGTCAGATAACTTTTGTTGAATTTGGAAAATATCTCACCACTCTTTCAACTGTTTCTTTGATCTTGAGATACTCTAAATTGCATACATATGAAAATTTGGGGGGTTACTACTCAGATGCCATATCTGTTCATCTTTTAAATTACCCTTTGTGCTGTGTTTCATTTTGAATAGCTTTTACTGAATGTCTCAAATTTATCTCTGTTTGTCTCCTATGCTGTCAATCCCATTCAGTACATTATCTATCCCAGTTGTAATGTTTTAAAGCCGTTGGAAATTTGTTCTTTTCTTTCCCTTCATAATCTATACATACCATACCTCTGTCACCTTCATCTTGTTATTGTGGATTTTGTTTATTAGACATCTCGTGGCTTTGGGTTACATACTGGACTATGTTGAGTGCTGGGTGCCTGAGGTGCATTTTGGTATGCAGTTCCTTAGAAACAGTGTGATTTGGGGGGAATTGCTACTTTAAGGGGTTGATACCTGGCACCAGAGCAAAATTTAATACAGAGGCAGCTGACTGTTCTGCATGCGTAACTTGGCTACCCTACGGCTTTTGAGTTATGAGGTAGTGTAGTCAACTTTGTTAGACTAGGCACCACATCCTCTGATCTTGATGTTTTCTTACCAGTTTCCCTGCATACACTTGCTGATCTGTATTCCACAGAATACTCAGAGGGCATTGTTATGATCCCTGGGGGTTCATATGTTTTAACACTTGGTCCCCAGAGAGAAGCTTTGTTTTAGAAGACTATGATAATCCTTCAAGAGCTAGGGCCTCCCTGGAGGAAGTGAGGGGCCTTGGGATCTCAAGCTTGCACCACATTTCCTGTGTGAGGTGAGCTTCCTGATTTTGCCTGCAGTGCAATCCTCTGCTCAGCATCCTGCTATAAGACCTTCTTTGCCATGTTGGATGGTACACTTCTCAAATGTGACTTTAAAAGCCCTTTCTCCCTTAAGTTGCTTCTTGACAGATATTTGACAGCAACAAGAAAAACAGCAAATCTTGCCACCTTCAGAAAAAGTCAGTACTTATTTATCTGTGTGTGTTGCCAGTTCAGTACTCTAAAGTACATGTCTTCGTCTTCCCAGACACTGAACTACACAGGCAATCTAGTGGACTCAGTGTAGGCTTCCTGTATGTAACACAGTTTGGAAACTTTGTTGTTAATTTGACATAACCATTAGTTCCACTTTCTTTTACCCTCTCTTAGGAGTACCTTTCCTGGGACTGGAGAGATGGCTCAGTGGTTAAGAGCACTGTCTGCTCTTCGAAGGGACCCGGGTTCAATTCCCAGCATCCACATGGCAACTCACAACTGTCTGTAACTCCAAGATCTGACACCCTCACACCAATGCACATAAATTAAAATTAAATAAAAAATTTTTTTAAAGGAGTACCTTTCCTTCAGTACCTGATGCTCATTGTCCTGAAAACTATTGTTTCAATTTAACTTGTTTTTTATTGTTGATGTTTCATATGAAAGATTAGCTCTTTTTATTATTATACCTTGACTGAGGCTGGAGAATCCTACTTCTTGGTGGGACAATATAATATCATCTATGGACCAATATTTAAATAACATATACTCACTATAAATGAACTTTTTAACCAAGGGAAAGGAATCCAAAGTTTGATGAATATAGCCATTTGTCATGTGTGTCAGTCTTCCCTCTTTTCATCCTTTTGGGACCTCAAGATGCTTGTTTTATTTTACGTCACACTTTCGAGTGACAGGTCACCGTAACTTAAACTTAAAAAGAAGAAGGAGCTGTCTACCTTGTTAATTGCTCAGTCTTTGTGCACTAGCACAGTATTATTCACAGGGATGAATTCATGGTAGAATAGAAATAAGAAAACAAATTTTAGGCAGTTAGTTAATTACTCAGTGTCATTTATAACAAGTGCTTTACGTGGTAGTTCAGACAGTGGTAGCTCACTACAATCCATGTTCAAGAACAGGCATGGAGGAGATAGAACTACAAATGAATGTCTATGTCTTTTCAACAGGAAAACTAAATATCCAAATGCAAAAGAGTGCTTATACCAAACTTTGTACAATAATATATTCGAGTACCACTTAGAAAAGTACCTCCATGTAGATCAAAGACCCAAAACTATAAAACTCCGAGAAACAGCAGAAGAAAAACTTTGTCTTGGATTTGGCAGTGATTTCTTCGGAATCACAACAGAGGCACAGAAAAACAATAACAGAAAACATACCACCAAGCTTCACTGCAGTGAAATGAGAGCTCTCTATGCATCAAAGGACACTATGACCAGAAGAATAAAACACCTCGCAGACTGGGAGAAGACATTTGCAACCTACGTAGCTGGTAAATGATTCATAGCTAAGCTCTGTAAAGAATTCCTAAGACTATCATAATGCAGGAAAACAGCCCTCAATCCAAAAACAGGGTGAGCACTTGAATAAACACATTTCTACTACACAAGATACACAAATATCCAATCAGTTAACTTTCAGAGGCTGTATATCGCTCTATAGCAGAGCTCTGATTATCATGAACAGAACTCATGGTGAAAGAAAAGAAAGAAAGAAAGAAAGAAAGAAAGAAAGAAAGAAAGAAAGAAAGGATGGAAGGAGGGAGGGAAGGAATGAAGGTTTCTTTTCTTTGTTTTAATGCTTCCCCCCACCCCAAACCCCCAACCCACACCCACACCCCATTTAAAACAAGGTTTCTCTTTTTCACAGCCTTGGCTGTCCTGGAACATTCTCCCTGGAGACCAGATTGGTTTCAAACTCACAGAGATCCACCTGCCTCAGCCTCTCCAAGTGCTGGAGTTACAGGCGTGTGCTCCATACCTGGCATAATTTTTAATTTCAATAGTTGTTAAAGTAATTTAAGTAAAAAACCACAACAGTGTACTATTTAACACTCATCAGGATGCCTATTATTAAACATGAAACAAATACTTGAGACAATCACAAATGTTGACAATGACAAGGAAAAATTAGAACTCTTAGCTACTTCTGAAGGGGAAATAAAGTGGCTTATCTGCTACAGTAAATATTGTGATTCCCATATCTTTAATATAGAGTTGACACATAATCCAGAAATTTCACTTCTGAACAAAATAATTGAAAGCGGGTACACAAAAAGGCATTTTCATGCCCACATTCTTAATATACAATTATTTAAACTAAAAAGGGTCAGCAATCCACATGTCCATTGGCAGATGGGTAGAAAACCAAATATAATATTATATCCAATTCTACATCAGACTTTAAAAAGAAAGAAATTTCAGAACATGGAAACAGCCTAAGTGTCCCTCAGTAGAAGAATGGATAAAGAAACTGTGGTACATATACACTATGAAATACTACTCAGCTATTAAAAACAAGGAATTCCCGAAATTTGTGGACAAATGAATTGAGCTAGAAATGATCATAATAAGTGAGTTAACCCAGAAGCAGAAAGACTCAAATGG
>NC_140492.1:84247754-84325254 GCF_964271855.1 Acomys minous | reverse complement strand
GAAACACATTAGAATACATGTAGCTGATGTGAATGGCTATCAGGGAGAAATATATTTAAATACATTAAAAGCTACCTGTTTCTACAAAGAAAGACAGTTACAGTGTGATCATGACTGTTTCCGTGGGCTTCTGTGTTTGAATATTTTATTCTCCTCTAGAGGCGCTATCCTAGAAACTTGTGGAACGTGACAAAGTATAGCCAGATGGACTGTAAACCAAAGCAAATTCCTCTCTTTTTTAAACTGATTTTGTCACATGTGTGGTCACGGTGATGAAAAAAGTCAGTAATATATAATTTATTTTTTGAGAGAACTACATAAATTATTGTCAGATGGTTAAGGTGCTGTAGCTAGCCATACAACAAAGCTTTCACCATTGACTTGTAGAAGAAATATGGAAAAGTTTGGAGTTGGTGACTAAGAAATCTTACATTGTTATAAGCAGAGTTTAGTGAGCTATCCTGGTAGGATTCCTGAAGACCACAATGGCCAAAAAAGGCAGACAGGAAATACTTGACCCATAAGGTCTCAGAGGATCACAGGGATTCTGTTGAGCACAGAACTAGAGACTACCAGTCTTGGCTTTCTTTTTTCTGTGATAACACATTGACCAAACACAACCTGTGGGAGAAAGGGATTGGTTTCATCTTACAAATACTAGGTCCTAATCCTCACTGAGGAAGTTAGAGTAGTGACTCAAGGCAAGAAAGTAAAGGAAGGATTTGAAGCAGAAACCATGGAAGGGCGCTGCTTACTGCCTTTGCTCCGCCTGCTTTCTGATACAACTCAGGACATGCTGCCCAGGGTGCCATCACTCACAGTGGTCTGGGTGATTTACTCTTTACTTAATCATCAATCAAGAAAATGTCCAAAAGATATGCCTATAGGCCAATCTGATGGGGGCAATTTTTTAGTTGAGATCCATCTTCCCAGAGGAATCCAGCTAGGCAAGGTGACAAAAAAAAATCTTAGAAGCACAATACCATGATAGATTCTGTCAGAAAATCTTGTGCATTTTGTCTATATCTGAAAAACTGGAGTGAAGCTGAATTTAAAGTATTGGATAATTTTTTTTTGGGGGGGGGGAGACCTACAGGCAGGATATTCCTGTCTTTCCTAAGAATTTTAGCTCATCTCGTTCTCCACTGCTCTCTGTTCATCTATTGGCCTGCCTAGACCTAATTCTGTACCTTTGCTCCAAGGTCCTGAGCGTCTGCACATCATCTGTATCTCCTACATGATAGTACATCTCGTTTATGTGCCTAACTCAACACTATCATTCCATTGCCTGACTCTGCAGGTCTCTCCAGCAGCTTCCCCATGGTAGCTCTCTTTGTGTCTGTCTCATCCCTCTTCTTCTTCCTTATAGTTAGGGCTCCTTGAACTCTGTAACTCTCACTTAGGGTCTTTAACTCTCCTATACCCATTCTGTCTCTTACCTATATACATAAATAAATCGATAGATAAACAGACAGACATATGAAGATAGCAGATAAGTAAATGATAAATGCAATTGCTCTGTGATGAGTAATGCGTGATCTAAGAGTTAATATTAGCTATTAATATTGTAATAAAAGACCTGTGTTTGCAAATGGCCAGCCATCAATGGAAATTGGGTTGAGAAACACTGCTTTAGAAGATGCAGTCATATGGAAGGTCCTTGATAGCAGCTGTCATATGCACACCATGGGATGTGTGATTTGCATTTTTGGCTTTCATACTAAAGTTATACGCTGTTTTGTGCTTCTCTGCACTAAGCCATCTACACCTGGCACGCAATAAAGGCTCAAAATAATAGGTCTGCCTGATCTAGGAATGAAAATTTGATAACTATGATCTTAATAAACCTTTTATTAGAAAGTCTCCTAACCTTGCTTAGGATTTCCTGGCTTACTAATATTCATATTAAAATACGCATGGTACTTCAAATAACAATGTCATGATTTAAATGTAAAGTGTCTCTCATAGACCCATGTTTTGAATGCTAGGTCTCCCACTTTTGGAAGATTGTGGAAAGAGTTGAAAGTTGAATCTTGCTGGAGGAAGTGAGTTAAGTCACTGGTCAGGCTTTAAGAGTTCATCACCTAGGCTGACTTCCTTTTTCCTCTCTGTCTCCTGACTGTTGATGCAATGTGACCAGTCCCCTGATGCCATGTCAACCTACCATCATAGACATCCCCTGACTTTGTAAAGCAAAATAAATTCAATTTTAAGTTGTATTTTCCAGCTGTTGATACAGCAATAAAAAAGACTGAATAATTAATAATACCTATAAAACTGTTCCTTTTGTTTATTATCATTTTATTGAACTACAATATTTGTGCACATTTTGAGCCACAATGCAATGTTTTAATTAAGATATATATTTAGTAGTGATCAACTCAAGATAAAACACACATCTAAGAGCTTAAAATATTACCATTTCTTTATCTCAAATAGTTTCACATTCTTCTCTTTTTTGAAAGAAGTAATATGTTGTTCTTGATTATTTTAAACCGTTCTTGTGCCAGAAAATATTAGAAATTATTACACCTACCAAACAATTACACTATACCTTCCCTATCCACTCCTAGATGCCTCACCCCCTGGAAGCCATTACCCTCTTTTTATCTCATATTAAATGAAAAATTTTAAGATTTCACATATAAATGAGACCATGTGGTATTCTTCCTTCTATGTTTGACTTGTATGATAGTATATTCCCTATTCATCCACAGTGGGATAAGTTAGAAGATTGCATTTACTTTTACATGTGAACCATATTATGTACATACACCAACAAGTTTTCTTTATCTATACAATTTTCATGGATATTTAGCTTGTTCACACATGGCTAATGTGAAAAGTCTTGCAATAAGCATGGGAGTGTGGGTGTCTTTCCAGTATGTCTGCGTCATTACCTTTGGCCATATACACACTAGTGAGATTTCTGGGCCATATGGCAGACTTCTACATTTCTGTTTTCTTGGTTTTAGAATAATCAATACTGTTATCCATTCTGGCTACATTAAGTTACATTTAAACTGGATATTATTCATTCTCCACTAATATTGCTGAACACAGAAGTTGTACTTATAGGACAAGAAAAAGCAAATTATTCCTTTTATGTACCTTGTTTTATTTGGGCCTTCAGTAGACAGAATATTTTCTGTCATTTCGATCATCTTCTTTTCTGAGACTTCTAATTCAAAAGTTGATTTCTTTCAGGGGGAAAAAACAGAGAAATCAAAAAAATAGTATTTTCCTGGTTATCAAAGCATCTCTTAGTCCAGGAAAACTATGCAAAATTTAAATATCAAACCGGGAAATTTTTCTGATATGCTCCCATGAAATATGCTATTTGGTTATAAGGATTACTCTAACTCTAGAGAATTTGGTTCACATTCGATACAGTGAAAGTTCTTCCATTTTCCTGGATTAGTAACAGTAGGATAAAGTTCCCAAATAAAATATACCCTTCCCACATCAAGGGGGAAGAAATGATCTCATCACTAAAATAGAGAGTTGAGGCCAAGAACATACGTATACACAGACTTCGGTGACATCAGGTTTACCTCCAATCAGCCTTGTAAGGTGTTTCTGCTATTTATTCATAATCATCTTGCTCAACCTACTGTGCAAACATTTAGGTTTTGCCACTTTGTTGTTCACTGAATTCTTCTAAGAACTTGCAAACCTTTTTGCAAACATCAGGCCCGCTGGTGCATATAAGAGAGTCTCTTTTTCCTTACAAGTAAAACTGTATAATGAATAGATTTTTTTTTCAATTTTTCTTAGTTTTTTTTTTCTTTTTACTTAATCATTTTGCGGCCTGATCCTAGCCCTCTAGCTCCTCTCCTCCCAGTCCTACCCTCATGCCTCCTCCTCCTCCCCCTCCCCCCCTCCCTGCTCCTTCTCAGAGAAGGGGAACACCCCAAGAGGTATCAACCCGCCCTGCCATCTTAAGTCACAGCAGAACTAAGCACATCCTCTCCCACTAAGGCCTGAAAAGGTGGCACTCAGAGGAAGGACAGCAGGCTACCATGAAGAGACTTGATACCCTATGAGCATATACAAGGGGAGGTAATCCCCCTCAGTCACAGTCATAGGGGAGGGGAATAAGGGGAAATGGGAGGGAGGGAGGAATGGGAGGATACAAGGGATGGGATAACAACTGAGATGTAATATGAATAAATTAATAAAATATATTTTTTAAAAAAGGCAACCCAGCAGGGGGAAAAGAATCCGGTGGCAGGCAACAGCGTCAGTAGACAACCCCTACTCCAACTATTAAAGTAGCCATATGTTGACCAAGCTTCATATTTTTTGTTACATATGTGTAGTGGGTCTAGGACCAGTCCGTGCATGCTCTCCGGTTGGTGATTCAGTCTCTGTGAGGCCCCATGAACGCAAGTTAGTTTCCTCTTACTCTGCAAGTCTTGTAGTGTCCTTGACCCCTCCAGCTCCCTTTAATCTTCCTCTCACTCTTCTTCCACGGAACTCCCTGAGCTTGGCCTGTTCTTTGGCTGTGGGTCTCTGCCTCTGTTTCCGTCAGCAGCTGGATGAAGCCACTTAGAAGACAGCTATGCTAAGGCTCCTGTCTGCAAGCGTAGCAGGGCATCATTAATAGCGACAAAGGTTGGCTCTCTCCTGTGGGGTGTCTTGGTTTGCCATTCCCTCACTCAATCTCTGCGCCATCTTTACCCTTACACTTCTTGCAGGCAAGACAAAGTTTTGGTCAAAAGTTTTAATGATTACATTTTTAAAGGAAAAAAAAATACACTAAGGAGTTAGAACTCTTATACAGAAGGGGAGACAAAAGGCCAAGATGTGCTGTCATATTTAAAGTGTTAAAGCACTGTGGGATGGGGTTATAGGTCAATGGAAAGTCATGGCCTAGTACACACAAAGCTTACTTAGATCCCTAGGCATAATTGCAGGACTTCGGTAGATTCTTACTGACCTAACTATTCAGACCGTAGGAAAGGATTAAGTTTTAAATTCTGAGGATATCGACGACAGTTTTAAACAAAAAGACCCTGAGGCTGACTCCTTCAGGAAGACTGGGCTCCTGCACTTCCTTGTTTTCTTTAAGGAAATTTCTTATAAGTTGAGAGACAAGTTTATAATTAAATACAAGGTGCCGCCCCATTCAGTCAGGCAACTACCCAGACAGCAGTGATTGTTATTTTACAGTATTGTCCTCATGTTCCCTCTGCCTATTCTGGTGGGGGCGGTGGGGGCGGTGGTGGCGGTGGGGGAGCGGTAAGTAAAAGCAGCCAAGTCTCACCTGAGTGACTGTGAATTCCTGTGCTGGAATTTTTAGTGTTTTACCGAAAAAGAAAATTTGGTCATCTTGAAAGTACATAAAATGCAACACTATTTAGAGCGACGGCGGTGAAATGAAACCCTGTGCACTCACTGTGAAGTTTGCAGCATTTGACAAATTGTAATTCTGTTCCTTGCAAACTTCTAAACACTTCCCGCTAAGTGACAACAAGCTTCAGCAAGTTTCCACAAACCTTCTGCAGCTTCTTCATCTCACTATAAAGAACAGATGCCTCTGCGGGGCTGCTGTGAGCTCTTCTGTTCTCGGTACAATATGCACACGTACAGAAAGGAATTCACATTTGATGAAAACGTGATAGCCAAGGCCTCCAGAAAATGTTGGCAGGGAGTGTATGGCATTCCAACAGCTGGCCTGGATCAAGGGCTCTCCGTCAATCATAGGAGAGATGTGACAGACTTGCGACTTTGTGGCAAAAGCGACAAAACTTACAGTTTGAATGAATCACGTCAATAACAAAGTAGTTTGTGTTGTTAAAATACGCAAAGATGTGCCAATTCATTTCCTTGCAGGTTTAATAAAAAAAAGAATGTATATTTTCATATTTAATTGTACAAAAACATGAAATATTAGGAAAATACATATAGTTCCAGTCATTTTAATGTAAAGATATATACCTGACATTGTTTCCTACCATAAATATAAATGCCAATAAACTCAAATGAAAACGACACTGTGTCCTTGGAAATTTAGTAAGCTTATTATATATTTTATTTTTAAGTTAGATTTTATGTAAGCTCAGTTACTAAGACATAAATTTATTCATTCTGTTCACAGGTAGAATCTTCTTGTCAATATGTAAATAAATTTTACAACTTTTTGTGTGTATTTTTATCTTGTTTTTTTTTTGTCCAATATTCTTCCAAAAGAGGTTTACTGTAGACCTGTATATTCTTCAATACTAGAGAAAATTTTTAATATAAAAGAGTTCTTTAACATTCTTGCTCCTGTGATCATGATCTAAAAATTCACTTGGCGTCCTTGTCAAAGACACTGGGCTTCTCCCTTAGAATCAAAGGAGAAATGTTAATTTATCCTGAGCAACAGTTAGAACAGAGAAGCATGTGGAATGCCTCAAAATGAACAGATAAATAAATAAGGAAACACCTTTTCATAACACCTTAGTATTCACTAGTATTTTAATTTAAGAGAAATAAACAACACTAAAGGAAGATCATTAGAAAGAAATGTAACTTTATGGTAACTGTAAGAGCTCTACATATATTCCTTTAAAGAAGAAATAAGGTTATTGAGAGATATGTAGGGATGTCTCCTAAAGTTAAAGGAGTAAAGGTTTTCAGTTAGTAAGAAACAGGGAAGTATCTGTTAGTATATACAGTTTGGAGAGAGGTAAAAGCTATGGAGGACAGTGGAAGCATGAAGATGCTCAGAGGCCATGACAGGCACATGTCCTGCTCACTGTTCTGTTGCTGTGAAGACACCATGACCACAGCATCTCACTCAGAGGGAAGTGTTGAATAGCGACATGCTTCCAATTTCATTGTCATCGTGATGTGGGGTTTGAATGGTGGATAATAATTCTCAATTACAGTGAATAGTTAAGCTCCAAAGCTTTAACATCATTTGTTACTTCTACTGATGCTATTTTATTGAATAAATTACTGGAAATAGTAAGTTTACGGAATGTTAAGGGTAAGAAGATGGCAGAGCTCCATGTTTTTTCAAGCTTAAATGTCTCTCAGGCTAGTTTGAACCTATAAAATGGGCTGGTAAGGGTGCTTGACCCAAAGAGTTTAGATGACTGGGTGAGAACTGGATGATTTCAAATATTTAAAGTACCTACATGTGGTGGCAAATGCCTTTAATCCCAGCACTCAGGAGGCAGAGGCAGGTGGATCTCTATGATTTGAAGCCAGCCTACAAAGTGAGTGTAGGACAGCCAGGGCTGTTACACAGGAAACCCTGTCTCTGAAAAACAAATATAATAATAATAATAATAATAATAATAATAATAATAATAATAATAATAATAATAATAATTTAAAGTAATGACAATATTATCTAGCATATAGCTAATCGCAAATGTTCAATAAATGTTACTAGTAGTATAAGTCAGATGTTGTATCTTCTAAAAGATCATGATTCATCAATGAGTATATAATTTATCATCCAAACCAGCAATCTTTTTATTAACATTTTTTAATTTTTGAAATTATAATTACAGTATTTCTTTTCTTTTTTGCTTTAGTTTTATTTTTTATTATGTATTAATTCATTCATATTGCATCCCAATGGTTATCCCATTCCTTGTATCCTCCCATTCCTCCCTCCCTCCCACTTTTATCCTATCCCCCTCCCCTATGACTGTGACTGAGAGGGACCTCCTCCCCCTGTATATGCTCATAGGGTATTAAGTCTTTTCTTGGTAGCCTGCTATTCTTACTCTGAGCACCCCCAGGCCTCCCCATCCAGGGAACGTGGTCAAATATGGGGCCCAGAGTTCATGTGAAAGTCAGACCTCACCTCTACACTCAACTGTGAAGAATGTCCTGTCCATTGGCTAGATCTAGGTAGGGGTTTGATGCTTACTGCACGTATTGTCCTTGGTTGGTACCATAGCCAAACCAGAAATCTTATAAGAATGAAATTATATATAACTAATAGTTTCATGAGATCAGAAATGAAAGTCTGAATAGCCCTTAGAAAATAAGGCTATCCAATTTACCACTTTTCATGTTTAAATCTAACTAGTTTTACATTTCAACTATAGTCAAAAAATGGACTAAGCACTGGGCATAGAGACACACACCTTTAATCCTAGCATTTGGGGAGGCAGAGGCAAGCAGATCTCTGTAAGTTCAAGGCCAGCCTGGTGTACAAAGTGAGTCCAAGGCAGCCTAGGCTACCCAGAGAAACCCTGTCTCAAAAAAAACTATACTAAGCATAATGATGTGAAAGTCAAATTTTATAGTTTTGTATGTTCTCTGAACATTTTAAATTATCTAACTTCATATTGCTATTTTTTTTCATAAAGTGAATTTGAAGTCTATAAGTTAAAAGGACTTAATCAAATTCTAAATCACTGATTTTTAAACATCGTAGATGGGTCACAGTGACTTGGTTTATTGACTCTGTTAAAATTTTATCTTCAGTAGGATAGACAATAAGTATAGTATTTCTTGTTTTGTTTTTTTAATAGGAAAGAACTGGCCACAGCTGAGCTGTAGGGTTTTTTTCAGGGGAATTTCATTGCCAAGGGTCACTTCTCAAAAGATATGGATAACAATGTGATGTTCAGAGCTAAGTGGACACATAGGAGTCGAGTGAGTCTTTCAAAGGTGGCCAGGTATATTTTTAACCATCCTTGAGTCAATACATGTGTTTATTAGACATAAGTGTGAAGGAAATAATGTCCCTCTCTTTAATGAGAACATTTATATTTGATTATGGAAGATTCACCCCTGTTTCCTGTGCTCAAGCCCTCAAACTAGCTCCACCGTCAGGTTGCAGAGGCAGGGATGTGGATCAGAAGTAGCCAGAACATCCATGAAAGTCCGTGATCTATAAAAGGTACTGAGGGAAAGGCTACAGAGCTCAGATCAAGGCTGTCAGGACAGAGACAGATGGACAGCTGTTTTTATGTCAGGAAGTAGGACCGTCTTTTACTGAGTGTG
Organism: Acomys minous; assembly: GCF_964271855.1. Classification (NCBI taxonomy): domain Eukaryota; kingdom Metazoa; phylum Chordata; class Mammalia; order Rodentia; family Muridae; genus Acomys; species Acomys minous. The sequence goes on along the minus strand of NC_140492.1, from coordinate 84,316,293 downwards.
CCTCTCTGGGAGAAATGATCCCCACCTCTGCCATCTCTCATTGCAGAGAGATTTCAACAAAAATATGCCCTTGCTTCAGCCAATAGGGCCTGCATTCTCAGGCATTGCTGTTAGCCCTTCTGCCCAGAGATTCACATTGTAGTGGTATCTGGCCTGGTGGACTATATGCCAAGCATTTTCTCATGTGGCTCATGAGCCTTTTAGTGTTGGGAGGTCAACTGTGAGAATTCCTAGCGACCATCGAAAGATCTTCTAGATTGGGAGACAAGCCTGGACCATGGCTTCACATGGAACTGTGTTTGATCCTTACATTACCTCTCACAAGTAAGTGAGTTTGCACAAGTCTCTGAAATGCTTATTTTACTTAATGTACATAATGAAGATTACATTCTTATTTTGCCATGTGGGTTTAATACACTGCTTGTCTAAGCTGAGGCATCTCATATGCTACACTGTACAAATTGTTGAAGCAGATAGCCAGGGCTGCAGCTTCCATCTAAAACCAAGGTCCTGAGAAGCAGGTGTGCTTATATTTCAGGCTAAGAACATGGCTGTCTCTACTTGAGGGTAGACACATTTGTCTTAATTCTGTCCCTTGAATTCAGGCTCCAGTGGCTAAGTCATGCCCATCTACTTTAGTGAGGATGATTATTATAACTTGCTCTTCTAAATAAAATGGTAATACCTTTTAGAAACACTTGTGTAGACACAGATCAAAAAAGTTTAGCCGGGCATAGTGGTGCGTGCTTTTAATCCCAGCACTCGGGAGGCAAAGGCAGGCAGGTTGCTGTGAGTTCAAGGCCAGCCTGGTCTACATAGCAAGCGAGGACAGCCAAGGCAACACAGAAAAACCCTGTCTCAAAAAAGCAAACAACCAAGTGGACGTATTAAAGTAGACATCCTTTGAGGGCTGGAGAGTTGACTCTCATTCATGAAGTTCATCATCATAACATGAAGCAATTAATGCCAATCAAATATAGCTAGAACGTCACCAAGGAAGTCAGCACAGAAGTTAAACCTCCAGTTCCCAAGTAATAATAATTATTATATGACATATTATATAATATATGTAAAAAGTATAATACTAATTACTATTATTAATTAGTAAGAAGGCTAACTGGTTTATGTTATGTGACGAGAACAGTAGAAAGTAAGTAAGCTAAGCAAAGGACACAGTGGGCTCTCCAGCATATTTTGATTATTAGTCCAAACTGACAGAGTAAAACTGGGGTTCACCCAGCCATCCTTAACCCTTTCGTTTTTCCCATCCATCATGCTAATAAAATTGAGGAGATATTAATCATCTTCTACAAGAACAATAAAACAAAAATATATAAACACATATTCACATGTTAGTAAACGGAAATAAAATAATAGTAAAAGTCTACTTTATATGAAAATATGAGTTGATGGCATTTCCTCACAGCCTACCACACTTCAGACTGAAACACTGAGTTGCTCCAGTTACCCGTACTCAAGCCATATATGTGAAAAGTTCACCTAAACTAACCGCATCCTGTCATCGCCCACCTTGTTGGAACCCCCGATGACCTTGCATAATTAGGCAAGACAGTAGTAGTAAGCTCAGTTTAGCAAGTGAAAATAGAAACTTGAAAATGGAACGGAAAACTAGTAAGCCAAATACTTATTTATCAAGTGCTCTTTTCCTTTCCTGTGTGAAATAGGGCAGGCATGAGACAACACAGGCGCTGCCTTGGCAGGCTCTCTGTGAGGTGAAGGAGGAAGGTAAGTTTTTCTCTCGGGAGGCAGGTGTCAGCCCCAGGATGAAGGTTATGTGAGTCCGCCAGTGGCATTCGCAGGAACTCTGGATGTGTCAGCCAGGCCTGCGCTGTTTGCACTCAGCCTCTTGTCACAGTTTCAAAATGTGTGAAAATCACCAAATTAGACAGAGTCATGTGAAACTATGAACATTTTTCTCTCTTGTTTTTCATTGTTAGAAATTGTAACTGACCTGTATAAGTAACTTCTGCCACGCTGCTTAAATAGCTGGGCTTTGATGCGAGCCTCGTTCACTGATAATGAAGAAAAGGGAATTTGCTTCAGTAACTAAAGTGTGACAGAAATGTCAACTATGAAAAACATAACATTTTTATCCCTGAAACAAAGAATAATTTCTCTGGTGTTTTTTTTTTTCTCCATGCAGCACCATATGATCTACAAATCTGGCTTCGTTCACTCCTCAGGGGGAAAAAAATCTCATAGATTAGGAATATTCTTGTTCTTCGCTAATTACATTACTCATTTCCAAACTAAGTGTCTATTTTCTTAGTAAATGGTTTTTTACTCTAATTCTGAATTCCTTCCTGGCAGCACGCCAAGACATAAAGAAAACATTATTCATTAAAATGGATTGTAAGTGGGGCTAGGGAAGCCTAACTTATTTTTGTCCATTTTCGTTGATTTGTGCTATAGGGTAGCTTGGAAACTTCAGTTTAGTGGCTGGCACATCTTTCTTGCCCTTGCCAGCTCCAGGTAAGGCAGCTGCAGTGCCTCAGATTCTGGAGGCCTCCATCAGCAGAGCTCCAAGTGTCTGCCATGTGAGTGCCGTGGCTGTGTTTCATCACACTGTAACTGCAGAGTCACCACCAAGCTGGAACGATGCTTAGAGGTGACAGCAAAAAGCATTACCTTCTCACCACGTGTTACACAGAAAAACCATGCAGGGGAAAGCTGAGCTTCCACAAGCAGCTAGTGGGAACATAATTGACTGGGGTTTTTTTTTTCCTCTATAGCATTTTAATTGAACAGAAATACCTAGTGGAGAGTTTGGTTACAACTTTGAGACACTGTTACAATATGCATACCAAGCTGAAAAGTAGATCCTTTGCACTCCCTATGGGCTCTCAGTCACCCAGGAGGGACGAAACCAGGCAGGTAGACTAGTATGCCACGCCTGCCTTTAGCTCATTTGAAAGAAAAGTTTAATGTCATGTGGGTATCTTGCAAAGGTCCTTGAGTTGTTTTCTTTTGAAATGTTCCGAAAGCTATGTCTTAATCACATCAACATCATTAGTAAAAGTGTTTAGATGATGCCTAGAGAAATGTGCATTTCCAGACATGAACTCTGGTGCTCCATATTTGACCACCTCCCCTTGCTGGGGAGGCCTGGTGGCCCTCAGAGAAAGGATAAGCAGGCTACCAGGATGAGACTTGATAGGCTGTGACCATATCGTAGGGGAGGAGATAACCTTCTATCATCGACCTAGAAGAGGGGAATAGGGTGAAAGAGGGAGGGAAGGAGGAACGGGGTGGGGATAAAAGTGAGGGGACGACAATTGACATGTAATCTGAATAAATTAAATAAATAAATAAATAAATAATCATTTCCCACACATATCCTTATGGAACAGGTTCTGGCTCAGAAATATATTGCTGCTCAGGTAGGAAATCTATGTCAACATGAAAAATTCTCCAGAAATCCTGAAACCATGTGATGATCTGGGATACCAGTGTAGCTTACAGCAGCAGGGGACACGATGTCGCAGGCGGTCATTGTGAATGAGGAGTGTGGATGAGAGAGTACACCACAGTATCACTGGACGGCGGGCTAAAGCTCTGGAGCAAACTCTCAAATGTGAACGTGCCACGTTTCAGGCCAGGGGAGTGAGGAAGGAGCAGCAGTTTTTAAAACTAGAATTCGCCCAACCAGATGTCTGTGGAGGAGAAAAGTAACTCACTCTCCAAAACGCAATAGCCAATAAGGAGTCTAGATGGTATCGTAAAATAACGTCTTTACTATTAACGAAGAGCTCATTAAAGCTAATTCAAAAACCGTAAGCGTATGAGGATTGTGAGCTGCTGGATGACTTTCTAGCCTTTTGGCTTAAGAGCTCTTTTTGTAAAAATACGCCATGAAGGAAAGGAGAAGGGACAGGGCTGTTAGTGGTTCAGAAAGTAAGAGCTCTTGTTGCACCAGCCTGTTGACCTGCACTTAATCCCTGGAATTCAAGGGAGCCAGTCAGATGCAGTGGCACGCACTTGCAAGCCTAGCTATTCGATTACAAAACGGGAGGCTGAGACAGGAAAACCATCCAAAAGGTCCAAGATCTGCCGTCCTGGAGTAAATAGAAGCAGAACAAGAGAGTTGCTGTGCCTCGCCATGCTTGAAAGAGTCAACCGACATAAGAAAGGTTTCTTCTGACCTCTGCACATATGCCACGGCATGCACACGTGTGCGCATGCACACATATGCACAAACACATGCATGTATGCATGCACGCGTGCAAACACATACATATACACACACATACACACATGTGCACATGCATTAAAAGACATCTGTAAAACATATAAATTATTAAGAACTTGAATACCACTTAAAAAGGACAATCTGTTCAAAACAAATTTACTAAGTAAGTGTGCACTTCCTAAAACAAAGCACCCTAACAGGTGTCATACAAAACTAACATAGCACTGAGCATTCTTGCATTCCTTCTGAATTAATGATGGAAGGAAATTTTAACACTACTTAATACTTATGGAAAATCCTAGGAAAAAATGGGTAGCCGTAAACATTTCAAATTATTATACTGAATGGTCAGTGGAATACACCTATAGTACAGACTAGAAACAACAAAAACAACCCAAACCCTCAAGTAGTGTTTCTAATGGCTCCCTTTGCATCAAATTAATATTTCTTGTTAAAATAGAACTGGGTGTCTTGGCTATAAGAACGGGCTTAAAATCCTCTTACACCTCTTTATTCTACAGGATAGTTCTGTTTTTAATAGCCCAGTGGTTTAGGAGAAAACTCAACCCTGAAAGTATGAGAAAGCTCTGTTCCATAAAATAGCAAATGGGCCTGGAATTCTTGATGTAATGATCAGGCAAGACCCTGGGAGCTTACCTTCCTTCCCCCACAGTGTGCATCATACTCTTAGGAATGACTCTCAGTTCCTGTTCTATAGCAATACAGAGCCTGTTGGCATGGTCCACCAAAATTTAGTCTTAACTCCGAAGAAGAAAACGGCTACAAAACTTAGTCAAAGAGTTGTTTGACGTATCCTCTCTCTGAAAGTGTCATAAAAATGTATGTCTCCTTAAGTACATTACAATATCATAGAGCTAGTTTGGTCAGGTGCTACCTAGGGAGGCTAGAGATGGCTCAAGATTCAAAAGGAGCACGGTGACTTATTTCTATGGCGCAGGTTATAAGGGGGCTTACGGAACACTGACAGCTTGGGTAGAGTCTGACCGAAACTGTTTATGCTTCAGGAAAGAGATGTGGGAGTTAGTTACACAACCTGCAGGGACCAGAGCATCTCCAAGTTCCTCATGACTAGTATTAATCTCACTCGTTACTTGTATTTAATGAGTGTTGCCTTTACTTGTATTTAATGAGTGTTACTTCTATTTGATTCTGAAAATACGACAAAGCTCTAATCCTCAAAACAGCATGGTGTGTAAATAAAGCCTGAGGAAGTAAGCCCAAATGTCTAAAGTCAACTGATAACTGTTTAAAGGTGTTAAGAACACACACTGGAGGGGGAAGTTCCTTTCTCTAATTAATGCAGGAGAAGCTGGAGATCTGTGTGCAGATGAATGAATTTTGCCCCTATCCCTTACCAGCTACAAATATGAACACAAAATGGAATAAAGGCATAAATACAATGCTTGAAATTGCTGGGAAAACAAGTGGGCCAGAATTATTTGGATAAGATCTCAAGGCATGGTGGGGGGCAGGAAACACAAATCAGCAAATGAGATTGGTACAATGGCGATGCTTCTCAAAAACAAAGCAGCAGTAAACAGAGCAATAATGAGAAAATACAGTTTACCGAGTGGGAGAAAACTTTGCCAACTGTACATTGAAAGAGAATTAATGCCTAAACACCTCAGGATCAGTAAAAGAACGAAGTTTTAAAAAGAAAATAAATAGTAGGCCTAAAAAGACACTTCTCCCCAAAAACTGCATACAATGACCCACAGCGTTCTTGAAAAAAAAGAAAACATATTCAAGAATAATATGTATGTGGGAACGGCCTACCAAGTCCACTAGATTGGACTTTGACCTTATAAGAATGGCTATTGTCAAAAAAATGAATTAGCGCTTGTGAGAGCATGGAGAAAAGAGACTTCTTGTATGCCAGTACTGAATGAAATTTGGTGTATCCATTTTGGAAAACAAAAAGAAAGCTCCTCAAAAAAAATTAAAAATAGCTCATATAACCCAGTCATCTGAGTACCGGGGATATATCAAAAACAATGCAATCAGTATTTCAAACAGACCCCTATCATCCTATGTTTGCTATTACAATATTAACAAAAAGTCTAAAATGAAGCCAAATTGTCCTTCAGCCGCTGAATGGGAAAAGAAAATGTAGTAAAAGAACACTACATATAATACTGTTCATTCACAGCAAACAAAATGATGTCATTTGCAGCCGCATGGATAGAACTGAAGATTATTGCATCACATAAACTAAGCCAGGGACAGAAACACAGTGCAACACACCTTTCTCCCACATGTGCAGTCTGAAAACATTGATCTCACTGGAGCCAAGAGTCAGGTGATTGTTAGAGCAAAGGAGGACCAGTCCTGCAGGGCTAGTCCCACTCACATGGGCAAGGCTTTGCTGTCCTACTGAGAGTGCGCAGACCATATACAAAGACATTGTGCTGCACATTTCAAAAGACTGGAAAGGAAAATTTTGGAAGTTTTTACCGTGAAACAATAAGTATTTGAATATATGTAATTCAATTATCTATATATCAAATTGTATACATAATACAAATATGTGTATATATAATTATATGATATATAATTCATCTTTACAGATATTCAAGTTAGATATGTTTTGAAAATTGTATTGTAGTTCATTTGTATATAATTTAATATTGTATTAGCTAGAATATAAATAGAATAAAGATAATTATATAAAAGGATAAAAAAAAACATCAATTCAATATATAAACAAATAGGAAAATATTTGCACTCCATAACATAAGTTAGATACAAATGAAGCATGCATAAAGAACAAAAATAAAATAAAATAGGGGAAATTGTAAAAACATCATTCAAGTTACTCTACCGTTAATGTTCTATCCATTACAAGGGAAATATATATATAGCATTCCTATGAAAAAAATCTGAATATGTTTAGCTTTTTCTGGATAGTTTAGGTCAACAAAAAAGAAATGTGCGGCATGTATATCTCAATATTGCTTTGCTCAGAATCTGTAAATATGACATTTAATAATTAGGTATAGGCATATAACAAAAATCTAATCAAATGTGTAACAGTTAGACGTATTGGTCTCTTCAGTTACAGCAGATTTAATATTTACTTTAAAAACAAATAATTGCCTCTCAGGAGCGCTGACAGCAAAACGTTTTCCTTTTACCCTCTCCAGTTCCTCTGCTCCTCATCTGTTGATCTGGTGTATTAACTCAGGTCTCACACACCTCTGCAGAGCTATGGCACTCTTGGGTTTATACTCATTACCTGTACTCTGGGTCACAACTTCCAGAAAATGTTTGTCACAGTCTAAATGGTCGGCCTCTACCATCTTCTAGAACAAAAGGTCACTTTCTTCTGTCTATCCTCACCTGACTCAGAATCTCCAGTATAGAGAGGAACCAGGACCTAGGTATTAAGTAAGCACTCAGGAGAATTTACTGTCTCTCCTCAGAAATGGGAACTGGGGTGCGATCCCCACATTGTGGTCCCACACCTTTATTGCGCCTTGAGAGGCATTCTATACAGATTTTAACTGTCCCAGTTTAGAATTTACTCCACTCTCAACTATGGAGTGAATCACAGAGCCTTCTTCTAAATTATGCATTCTCAGGTTATTGTGACCCCTGAAGCTAAGAAATAGTGCTTATTCAAGGTGAATTTCCAGATTCAAAGATGGGAAAAAAAAAACCAAGAGTTTCTGCCACTGATTATGAAGAACTTCAGCTGAGGAAAAAACTGTTAAAACACTCCTGAGAACTCAGGACAGTGTGACAGTGTCAGACAAACTTAGACTGCTATTAAAAAAAAAAAAAAAGTCTGGTTTGCTCAATGTACAATATAAAAAAATGGAAAGAATTTTTTCTCAGAAAATAAAACACCGCTATAATAGTACAATGTATGCATATTTTCCTGTAAATAAACAATTTTTACCCTTCGGTATTACCATTAGGGGAAAAGGAACTTTTCTAGCTATTCTCTGTATTGACTTTTAGGCTCCTGTCCTAAGCTGAGTGAGGCATCAGCTGACTGCCCCGTAAGCCTACCCAACCCTCACTTCGGTATTTTCAGCTACTCCTTCTCCTGACAGGTCCGATCTGAAATATCCTTCAAGATCCAGCCCAGAGGATCTCCTTTATCCTTTTTATCCCTCTAAGGAAACACAGCAAGGCCTCCCAACTTCTTCTAATACCCCCTGCCTACTCTTGCATGATTACACGGTTTCACCTTAAACAACAATTATTTTAACTCAAAGATGCAGAATGTTTATGATAAAGGAGAGACAAAGACATATGATCACTGCAGTCCCTGGTAGGTGAACACGTCAGTGAAAACTAAGCCAGTGAGGAAAGCAAGTGTATCAAAGACACTAGCCACCAGGCTCCCACCCGACCCACGGATCCTTAAAAATTATTGTAAACATTTTAATTTTTTCTTATTTTTGAAAATCCAATATATGTATAAATATTTGTATACAAGAGAATATGACCATATCTACCCTCGTATTTGCCCCCTCCAACTGCCCTTGTAGCCCCCTCAACAGGCCTCTTCTCACCTTTGTATCTGACTTAGCTATATTTTCTATTGCTGTGACACAACACCATGACCATAAGTAACATGAGAAGGAAGGGCCCTGTTCCATTTACACTTCCGCATTGCAGTCCGTTGTAGAAGGAAGTCAGGGATGGGATTCAAGCATGACTGAACCTAAAGGCAGGAACAGGTACCGAAGACATGGGAGAGTGCTGCTTACTGGCTTGCTCCTCATGGCTTGCTCGCTCTTCATTTCTTATAACACCTAGCATCATCCACAGGGGCTTGGACCCTCCTTCAATAATCATCAGTCTTTAAAATAAAAAAAGCCCTACAGGCTATATTATGAAGTTATTTTCTCAACTGACAACTCTTGCTTGTGTCCTAGATGTAAGGACATCCATTGGAGCATGGACAGCCTCCTTCTGGCCACACCTTCAGATTATTTAGTTAATTTAGTTAAGAATGATTCTTCTTCCCCAGAAACTGCCAATTGCCAATAGCTCTTCAATATGTGGTGGGGGCTGAGAATTCTCTCCCACATCTGTGCATAAATTTGGGCTAGTTTAACCATATGTGTGTCTTCTGGATTCAAACACCTGCTGTGAGTTCATGCACAAAAGATGGTATTCACATCATTTTTGCCCATCTTCTATCTCCATGTTTTTCTTTGTTGTATCTTCTAAACCCAATTACATCAAGCTAAATATTGCGCTATAGGATATCCAATACGCATCTTTGTCACATACATTAGATTCTAGTCAAAATCTCTCTAGACATTCATTACTATAGGATTCCTGGCTGATGTGCTAGTCAGTATTTTGTTGTTGCTGCAGTTGTTTTGTTGTTCTTTTGTGTTACTTTGCTTTTGTCAACTTAACACTGGCTAAAGTTATCTGGGAAGACAGAACTTCAATTAAGGAATGTCTCCATCACGTTGGCCTGATGAACCATTGTCTTGATTGATGATTGATGTGAGAGTCCCCAGGCCTTTTTGAGTGGTGCCACCATTTGAGCAAGTCATCTTGGGTTAGCTAAAAAGCAGCCTGGGAGAGACATGAGGAAGAGGCCAAAAGCAGCCATCTTCCATAGTCTGTACCTGAGTTACTACTTCAAGGGTGGTTCTGTGAGTTCCGGATCGAACTTATTTCCAATGCACTGTGGGTGGTAGGGGAAAAATGAATCCTTTCCTTTTAAGTTGCTTTTGGTCATGGTGTTTATCACAGCAATGAAAACACAGGAAAGTTGAGAACTATTATTATGACTAGAAACTTTGTTCTTCTCTCTCTCTCTCTCTCTCTCTCTCTCTCTCTCTCTCTCTCTCTCTCTCTCTCTCTCTCTTTGTGTGTGTGTGTGTGTGTCTGTGTGTCTGTGTGTGTGTGTTTGTGTGTCTGTGTGTTTGTATAAATTAGAAGGGGAAAAAATAAAAAAGAAAGAGGAACAAACTCCAAAATAAAACTACAAACCCCTTGATGGGAACAGTAACATATCCTTTCCTTCTTAATAGTGAAACTGAGCAGGAGTGAGTACCAGAGAAGGCTGAGGATTCTTGGGTAATGTCCATCATTGCAGAGGAAAGGGGCTTCAGGAAACTGAATGCACAGGATCACAAGCATCAAGAGGATGGAGACAGCACCTGTGGAGCTCCTCAGTAACTACCCTCATGGGAGCTCCTCATAATTATTAATTATGGATGAATGTCAAGTAGTCTTTTAGTCCCCACCCCAGGGTGCTGTATTGCCTTATAAACCACATACATTTTATTCTCAGAGTTATGAGTTTTGTAAATTTCATACTCAAGGTATTAAGAGAGTCAGTGTATAGGGAGTCTGTTTCTCAGTTCATGGATATTGACTTCCCTCTGGAGAAAGAGCCACTTTCAGAAGGGCAAAAGTCAATTCTGAAGGTTCCATATTTATGACTTAATTATCTCTCAATACTCCCCAACCTCCTTAGACCAACTCCTTGAGGCTTAGGATTTGAATATATGAATGTTAAGAGACCACAAGCATCAGTCCAGGGTATAGATAGTATTTGTTTATAAGAGCAAACTTGGGACCTTCCAAAAGGGATTCCAGAATGTTAAAGAATGTTCCTTAGTTTCAGTTGGTACCAAATTAGACAAATTCTAAAGGCTTCGCCCTCGCAGTGGTTACTGTTGAGGTTACCTTTCTATTAGTAATGGGGAATCCTCCCAGACATCAGCTGCGTCTTTCCCGGCAGATGGGCATACACTAACTCGGAAGCACTCCAGCCACATACAAATTCCACTGCATGGTGAAAGTGAGCCTGGCTGTCTTTTCATCTTTGATATATGTAAGAGGAAAGAAGCTGAAACCAGTCTTCCACAACTAATTCAGTCTGTTAGCACCCTCTGAGGGTCAGGCATGTGTCCATGCCTTTTCTGGGCCAAGGAAGAGGGTGGAAGCCTAGCATGGCAATCAAGATAAAAATTACAACTCCATGATAAGAAATGCTGTCAACGTGGTAATGACTTGTTTAAACATTTATTAAATCACTTCACAACAAATAGTAACACATGAAGTGTTATCCTCACATTTCACAGCAACATCACTTCTAAGCAGAAAAAAAAAGAGAGAGAGAGAAAGAAGAAAATGCTAGCCAAACAGTTTGAAAACCTTCATCAAGTTATTATTTAGTTAATATTGACAGCATTACTTTTCCTGTTTGTTCACAAACAACACCCTAATAAACAAAGTTGGCCACAAATGTAAGCATGGCAGCATTCTTGTAGCTCATAAAAACTAAAGTCACTTAAGGGAACTTGGTGAAGGACTGTGCACAGTTGCAAAAAATCCTACTCCACCCAACTTTCAAGCTACATCTGCCTCTCTTTGTCTTGCACTCACCCTAGATCCTAACTAACTTATTACCAGTCTCAGAAATGCTACTTTTAAAAAAAATCACAGGAATTTCATACTCAACGTGCTGTTTCCTTGGTCGTCACCTTTTAAAGCACGTCTTTCAGTAATAATAGACAAAGACACAGGCACCAGAATTTAGAGTTCAAGTCCAGCTTTGGCTACATAAGGAGTCTTGTTTCTCTACTCCATCCCTACAGAAGCCTCTCTGTCTTTAGTAGCCATTCTGTATTCACATCTCCTCACAGAATATTTCTGGGGGGGGAAGTTATTAAAACACTTCTGTTCATTATTTGAATTATATATTTACATGTTTCTTCAGGACAGAGCTTGTGCTACTAAAGTACAATGCCATGAAGTCCAATGCTTAAAACAGCAACAACAACAAAAATCCACTAATTTACGGTGAGCCACACAGTCCTGGTGTGACAAGTGAGTCTAGTCAGAGACCCAAATCTTTCTCCCACGTATTAGGCCAATGCCCAACTGTAGTTGAATAACGCTTACCAGAATGTTCACTGGCTCCTCGTTCCACTGTGTAAAATGGTGAAGGAGTGAAAGACAAAGCACGCCCTCTCTTTAAAAAGCATTACTGAGAGTTCGGCCTCAGAGTGGAAGGCAGGACGGTTCCCACGAGGTTCAGCCAGCCTCACCTGTACACTAAGTTCTAACCCCAAAATCAAACCCAACACAAACACCAGTGCTACCTCTTTATTTAGAAGCTGTGTACATCTCTTACTCTTGTCAAAGCTTTTGCCCTGATTCTCCTGAACTACAAGATAGAATGGAAGGTGTTGCCTTGCTTGGGGTCAGCTCTGTATTCCAAAGCTATAATTTTTATCTTATATTACTAAGGAAAAGAGAAAAAAAACAGAGCCATTTAAAAGATCCCACCCCATGTCACTGTTATGAAATGTAACAGTTGAACAAACAAGTCTTGCTCTAACTGTAGGAAGTAGGACATGTTTTACCTTCCTTTTGTCAAAAACACTTGATTCCATATATTGAGGAGCAGCCTACCCTGAGGATCAGTGGATTCAATTTGCACCTCTGTGTTTTGGCAATTCATCCTCAGAGTTGCGTGTTCTAGTTCATGGTCCAAAAGCTCCGAGTGAACTTTTCTCGCTGCTATAGAAGCCTGGAGGCTTCCAGTGTCCACTATTGATTTCTGCAAGAGATAAAAAAAACAACCTTCATTTAGGAAGCACACCATTTTCAAGCAAGGTTAGTTTCAGGAGGGGAGAACTTCCTCTGCACGGACACTAATCACATAGGCTGGGAACAAAGGAGAAACATGAGCCGAGAGAGCGCAGCTCAGTCTCTGGTTCTGGACACCAATTCTGTACGAAACTCAAGACCACACAAGTGCTTAGTGGCAAATGAGATGCTGTCTTCTCCCAGTGATCTTCCAATATGACTTGGGAATACATCATGTAATTATAGGACGGAGCACGGATAAGGATATATGGTATAGGCGATTTCAGGTACTATGATATTTAGGAGTGAACATAGAAGTAGAAAGAGAGCTAAGACAGACACTGACCTTGGAGTTACTAGAAGCAGTTACTTTTAAGGAAGGAATGGCATTTGGCGGAGGCATAGATGTGAAATCCAGTTACCATGACAACAGAAGGAAATGGTGAGAATGAACAGATAAGCAGTGGATATCAATCACCTTTCCATAGGGTCCTGTTGTAAGTAGTGAGCACAGGAGAGTGACACCTCATAAGAGACATTCATCAGCAGCATGCTTCTTCTCTGTGTTGGATGGGAGAAATGATAGGACTGGAGATGAGTTGGTTGAGAAGGAAGGTTTAGTGACACACCACAGGCACGGGAACATCTCTCAGATGAGGTGAACACTTCAGGCGTTCAGTGTGTACGGAACAGTCATCACCAGATTCACATTAGGGAGGCAGAAGGTTAGACATGTGGCTATGTGCAGAAGCGGGGGTTTGATATGGTGACAGGACCCTGAAGAAAACTGTTACCGGTTACTTGTATAATCTCAGAGCACTATAAATGAAGACTATTAGAAGAAATTGAGAAAGAATAGTTGAAGCTTGAAAATATGGAGAAAGGACAGTATTGGTAGAATTAAAATAGACTAAGTATAAGTCTACCTGATAGCACTGAATGTCTGGCTGAAATGATTATGAATTTAAAATAAAATGAACCATCATGGATGTTTTTCCTGTCTATAAGTACAGCTGCTTATGCTCAGGCAAAAAGCAGAAATGGTTTAAACATTACTCCACCACTTACCGATCCTGAAATATTTACTTAATATCTACAAGCTCCTATTTTTTAAATTTACTTTTACAGGTGTGTTTTAAGACTCAAATGAGATAATATATGTATGCTGTAGTGATTAAAAGCTCAAACACTGGAATTAGTCTGATTGAGTTTAAATCCTAACTCCTATATTAGTAAAAGAGAGACAGGTGAGACAAATAAAAGTGTGCATAAAACGATGCTTATAATTTCTCCACAGAATCCAAGCTTGATATGAAGGGAAATAAGAACACAGCACTGGGTATGTTTGGCTTGACTTTATGTTTATACCTGTGGAGTCAGGAGGCCAGCACTGAGGACAGAAGGTGACCTAAAGAAAGTAGAATACTTACACTGAGATTCTGGAAGGAGTTTGTGGTCACTGATCTGAAGCATAGAAGTAGCTATCTGATGCAAGATGAGGTTGCTAAAGTAAAAATCATAGAGTGCCCAATGGTGTCATCAATGCCAACACTGAAATCGCTAGGGAGTCTCAGTGGCAGTGTGGCTGATAAGAAGGACAGTGAGGGATAACCTCCAGCACCCAGAGGATGGGAAGATTTATCAATGGCTGGAAGGAAGAAAGTGAATGATCTTAGCACAGAACCTTCAAGGAGAAGAGTCTGTTATGAAGAAGCAAGTAAAATGGAACAAAACTTAAAACCTGGTATTAAAGAGTTGTAGGAGAAAATGATATTAGCCTGACAGAATTTAGAGAATATTGAACTGTTTGGCTCCCTAAATCTCAACAGAGATCTCTCTAGGTCATAAATCACCCATGTAGTTCTACCATAATTGTAGAAAAAATCAGCACAATCCTATATCCTCCATACCTTACAGGTACTGCGCATCCTCAGAAGATTCTGCAGTAAATAAATGTCAACATACACAATAACAGGCAACAAAGAATGGAGATGCTGAAGGCAAACAGCCACAAAATATACACAAATTAGTCTATTCCATCTGAATATAATGTCTGAGAATAGATAAAGATGATTTGACCTCTTCTATTTCACTTTTGCAACTTTTTCCTCAATGGTGATACATTCCATAAAAAGAGAGACCAGAGAATACTGTGGCCTGCAGTTTCTTCCATAGGAGCAAAGATGAACAGCTTGAAGATATAGTTTTATTAGTCTGATAATATGCTAAAAAAGACTGCATTTTTACCACAGGCATAGTGGTACACAAGCTATTGTAGCAACATGCAAGCTGAAGTAGGGACCATGTGAGTTTGAGGCCAACAATGCTTGATTACAAGACTCTGTATTAAAATTGCAGAAAAGTCTATAAAGGTAAAAGAAGCTTACATAACACTAAGTAGATTGGGCCAGAAAAGAAAGTCCCCCTACCACATAATAATCAAAACACCAAACATACAAAACAAAGTAACAATATTAAAACTTTCAAAGGAAAATGGTCAAGTACCATATAAAAGCAGACCTACTAGAATTATACTGAACATCTCAATGGAGACTCTACAAGAAAAAAAGACTGGACAAATGTCTTATAGAATCTAAGGGACCACAGATACCACCTCAGACTACTATACCCAGCAAAACTTTAAATCACCATAGATGCAGCAAACAAGACAAAGTCAAATTTAAACAATATATATCCACAAATCCAGGCCTATAGAAGGTGCTAGAAAGAAAACTCCACTCCCAAAAGGCTAATTACACTCATGAAAGCATGAGAAATAAATAATTGCACACAAGAAAAACCAAAGGAACAAAACAGGAAGAATTAGTAATCATTAGTCATTAATATTTCTCACAGTATCAATAGAATCAATTCCCCAATAAAAAGACACAAGGAAGCAGAACAGATGAGAAAACAGGATTCATAATTCTGTGGCATACAAGAAGCATACTCAACATCAAAGATAAACATTACCTTAGAGTTAAAGGTTGGGAAAATATTTCCAAGCAAAAGCATCCAAGAAGCAAGCTGGTGTAGCTACTCTAATGTCTAAAAACATAGATTTTCAACCAAAATTAATGCAAAAAATGGAAAAGGAAACTTCATACTTACCTTAAAAAATCCACCAAGATGACACTTCAGTTCTGAATATCTATGCCCCAAATACAAAGGCACTCACATTTGTTAAAAAAAAAAAAAAAAGTATTAAAGCTCAAATCACACTTAAAGCTCACATATTAATAGTGAGAGACTTTGACACTCCACTGTCACCAAAAGACAGGTCATCACGACAGAAACTAAACAAAGAAATAATGAAACTTACAGATGTCATGAATCAAACAGATCTAACATATATCTACAGAACATTTCAGCCAAACACAAAAGAATATACCTTCTTCTCAGAACCTTACAGAATATTCCTCCAAATTGGCCATATACTCAATCACAAAGCAAGCCTCAATAATACAAGAAAATTGAAATAACACCCTGTGTCCTAATAGACCACCATGGACTGAGTTTCAGCAACAGAAAAAATAAAAAGCCAACAAACTCATAGAAACTGAAAAACACTACTGAATGACTACTGGGTCAAAACAGACATAAAGAAAGAAATTAAAGACTTTCTAAAATTCAGTGAAAATAAAAACATGACATACCCAAATTTATAGGACAGAATGAAAGCAGTGCTAAAAGGAAAGTTCAAAGCACTAAGTGCCTTCATAAAGGAATTAGATCTCATGCTAGCAACCTAACAGCGTGCCTTAAGGCTCTAAAATAAAAAGAAGCAAGCACATCCAAGGTAAGTAGATTATAGGAAATAATCAAAATGAGGGCTGAAACCAGCAAAATAGAAACAAAAAGAATGATACAAAGAAGCAGTCAACATAGAATTAGTTCTTGGAGAGAATCAACAAGATAGACAAACCCTAATCCAAACTAACTAAAAGGCAGAGATAGGATATCCAAATTAACTAAATCAGAAATGAGTGGGGAAATATAAAAACAGACACCAAGGAAACCCAAAGAATCATTAGTTCTTACTTCAAAGACCTGTACTGCACAAAATTGGAAAATCTAAAAGAAATGGACAATTTCTTTGATAGATGCCATTTTCTAAAGTTAAATCAAGATCAGATAAAGCAAGTGTATAGGCCTATGCCCACTAAAGAAATAAAACTATCATTTAAAAAAATCTTCCAAGCAAAAATGCTTCTCAACAGCCCATGAAGCTTCTCCAAAACTGACCACATATTAAGAAATAAAACAACTCTCAAAGAATGTAGGGAAATTTAAATGACGTTTTATATTCTACCTGACTACAGTAAAACATAGCTAGCTATAAAGAGCTGTAGAAACTACAGAAATCATACAATTCATAGAAACTAAGTAATACACTACTAAATGACAATTGAGTCACTGAAGAAATTAAGATTAAGTTTCTTTATCCTAGAACGTCATTTTATCCTACAAAATCCTTAAATGAGATCCTTAATGAATCCTTAAAATGAAAACAGTCCTAAGAGGAAAGGTTAGGGGCCTAGACACCAACATCCAAAATTTTGATATATAGACTGACCAATCAATGACTGACCTTAAGGCTTTGGGGAAACCAGGGCAAAATAGCCCTCAAAGCAGCAGATGGAAAGAAACAATCAAAATTGGGGCAGAAATGAGTTAAGTAGAAACCAAAAACACAAAGAATGAAACAAACAAAAAAAAAAAAACTAAAAAAGATGGTTCATTGAAAAAAACAACAATGTTGACCATTCTCAAACAATTATAACCAAAAGAAAAAGAGAGAGCACCAAAATTAATAAAGTTAGAAATAAAAAGGGAGATATTACAATAGATAGTAACAAAAATCAGAAATCCATAAGGGTATGCTTTAGAAACCTCTATTCCACTACACTGGACACTCTAAAAGAAATGAATGAATTTCTAGATACATATTCTATAGAAAATTTAAACTATGAAGAAAAACATAATTTAGACCAGAAGTTCTCAGCCTGAGGATCTTACTCCTCTGAGGGTCACATATCATGCGTCCTTATATCATGTATTTACATTATGATTTTTTAACACTAGCAAAATTACAGTTATTGGAGAAGTAGCAACAAAATAATTTTATTATTGAGGTCATGACAATGTGAGGGACTGTATCAAAAAGGTCACAGCACTGAGAAGACTGAGAACCACTGCTTTAGACAGATAGCCACCACCAAGATTAAAGCAGCAATAAAATGTTTCCCCACTGATGTAATGCAGGGCCAGTTGGGTTTACCAGAGAGTTCTACCAGAATTTCAAAAGAGAATTGTGGTTTCTACTGTTGTGTTGCCAAAGTTTTTTTTGTTTTGTTGTTTTCATTTGTTTGTTTGATTGGTTGTTTGTTTTGTTTGTTTTGTTTGAGACTGGCCTGGAAATCTCCATGTAGGCCAGAGTAGCCCACAATTTCTTGATATTTCCTGACTCTGCCTACTAAGTATTGAGACTATAGGCAGAAGGCCCACAGCTCCTGCTCTGTACCCCAGTATGTAATAGTTAACCAAAAAGAGAAGGAAAGGGGAATAATAAAAATCATAACTCTGTAGTTATTACTACTTGGCAAGCTGACCTCTGGAAGTTTATTTCAGTGGATAAAACTAAAAATCTTAAATGAAGTATTTGCACTGCTTTGTTCATTATACATTTTTTTTTAACAATAGTTACAATTTGGAAATATGCTAAATGACAACAAGGAGAGGAGGGGAATTGAAATTGTGATATTTCTATTATTTTTATAGAGATAAGCTATTTAATCTTATTTATATAATCTTACACATACTCATATATAAATATATAATATATAATCTTACACATACTCTTATATAAATATGTCGTGTTTATTTTTGAAAAGGAAGGACACCTTGTCGCCTTGAACATGGGTGAATCTGAACAATGTCATACTTATTAATTAAAACAAGTCAGATCAAGAAAAACAAGTAATTTATAACCTTACTTACACAGAGAAGCTGAAACAACAAAACTGTGGGAGCAAAAAGGTGGTTCCTAAGGTCCAAGAGAAGTGAGACACAGGAGAGGTTGTTCAAGGATTGTGAGGTACCGGTTACAGAGCACAAATACAATTTACTGTTTTGGTGCAAAGGAGAATGAGGATAGTAACAATACCTTATCATATTTAAAATTCCTTAGCTGAATAAATCACAACTCTTCTCGTCACAGATAAATGTGTGAAATGGCAGAAAGTTAATGAGCTTATGTGGACAATTTCATCATTCCACCAAGACCAAGATATTGAATATATGCAACTTTACAGCCCCAAGAAAACAGACAACTACTCCACTCCCCATTAATCCTACCTTGATAAGTACACGGACACAGATACTTCATATGTGCTTACACACTTAAGAATAACAAACAGTTACTCATTTCAACTGAAGCACGTCCTTGGAGTCTTGAGATCCGCCCCTCTCTATTACCATGGCTTCTGTGCTGACCAGATTAGAGAAACTATCCTTTGTTCTCCTCTGTTGGGAAGAGTTTACATTTGCCACGGGCACTAATCAAGTGGTGTTGAAATGATATAAAAACGATCTCGATAAGGTTTTTAAAATATCCATTGAAGCTATTTCACATCTGCAAGGGCTAAATTGAGCCAATCTTTACAGGAAAATTAAATCACCAAAAATAATATGATAATAAACCATTGCAACACACACTGCAGCTTTCTATCAATGATGCTAAAGCTAATGTGAGAAGAGCAGAAGTCTCAGCTCTGTAACCATTCAGGATGAAATAAATAAAAACTCACGACAGAACAAATTAAGGAGTGACCAATTTAATACCATAATTAGCAGTGAGAAATGTAAAAATTAGTGATTATTGAAGAAACCGTATGTTTAATGTATTAACTGTAGCTATTAAAACTATATTATATTATTTTGTCAGATTATGTAATGAGCAAGATTTTTTTCCAGAGCTTAAGCTACTTCCTGAGAGGGAGGAAGATTAGGTTGGAAGGAAGGCTCATTATTCAGGGCCATAGTTTACTGTACATTAGGTCTGTATTATTCTTTGCACATTGGGAGGTCTGCTTCAATTGTAAAAATAGGATTTTAAAAGTGCTTGATGAGGTATCCAAAAACAGTATTTAGCATCAGGAAATGTAAGGTCAGTAAATAAATCTAGAGTCTCTATTTGCAGCATAGACATATGAGACTTCCGGAGGTGAAGTTTGCAAGCTTTGGGATAGCCTTACAGTCCCTGAGGCATTGCTCCACCCATGCGCGGAGACCCCCAGACAACTTCACACCACTCACAGGAGTATATGCCAGGTGAAGCCGTCCAACTTATGACCTAGAAATGACAGGAACAGCTAGGACAGGGGGTTACTTAAAACAACTAGAATTGTCCTAGCCTCCCATGGCTTATTATGAAAAAGAGTCCTATAGAGACATGTATTAATGAATCACAAAATATTCATTACTTACATGTAGTAGGACTGTGCTTATCTGTAGATTTATTTGTATACATATGTGCATTGCACAAGGTACTCATATTTTATTAAGGAACATATTAATATATCTATAACCTAGAATGTGCATGTACCAAAAATGAGTGCACATTGACATAAATGAATGGAATCTATATGTGAATGTCCATTACTTTTCTTTTTTTTAATTTTTTTAATTTTTAAAAAAAATTTATTAATTTATTCATATTACATCTCAATTGTTAGCCCATCCCTTGTATTCTCCCATTCCTCCCTCCCTCCCGCTTTCCCCCTACTCCCCTCCCCTATGTTTGTGACTGAGGGGGACCTCCTCCCCCTGTATATGCTCATAGGGTATCAAGTCTCTTCTTGGTAGCCTGCTATCCTTCCTCTGAGTGCCACCAGGCCTCCCCATCCAGGGGATGTGGTCAAAAACGGGGCAACAGAGTTCGTGTGAAAGTCAGTCTCCACTCTCCACTCAACGGTGGAGAATGTCCTGTCCATCGGCTAGATTTGGGTAGGGTTTGATAAGAAACCTTGACCAAGGCAACTTATTACAGAAAGATGTTGCTCAGGCCTTCCAGTTCCTAAAGATAAGTTGATGGCCACCACTGGGGAAAGCATGGCAGCAGGCAGGCAGGCCTGGCATTGGAGCCGTAGCTAAGAGCTTATACCTTGGTGTACAAGCATAGGGAAGAGAGCTAACTGGAAATGATGTGGGTGTCTACAATCTCTGGACCAGTTCACCAGTAACACATTTCCTACCAAGTCACACCTTCTAATCCTTCCCAAACGGTTCCACCTGTGAGGGACCAAGGGCTCAAACATCTGAGCCGAGAGGGCCATTTTCACTCAGATGGCCACAGGCGCCAAAACTTATGGAAAATTCCGTAAAACCTTCTCTGAGGAGGTCAGATTAGCAGCACCTGAAAGAAGCAGCAGCTTTCAGAGTGTCTAGGAAAGAACATTCCAGAGAGGTTAGAGTAGGTGATGGAAAATCTGGACAATGCGAGAAACAACAATTTTTAAAAAGTGCACCAAGAGAGGCCCATTCCAGACACTACTGATGATATTCTGCTATACTTTCAGATGGGAGTCTAGCCTAACTGTGATCAGAGAGGCTTCACCCAGCAACTGATGGAAACAGATGTGGAGACGCCCGCCCAACAGAACATTAGATGCAGCTTTAGGAATCCTGTGGAAGAGGGGAAGGAAGGAGCCAGAGAGGTCAAAGACACCATAAGAAAACACAGGATCAACTAAGCCGGGTTCGTGGGGGCTCACAGAGACTGAACTGCCACCCAGAAAGCATGTATGGGACAGACCTAGGCCCTCTGCACACATGTTAGAGTTGTGCATCTAGGTCTTTATGTGGGGCTCCTAACAGCAGAAGCAGGCGTTGTCTCTGACTCTGTTGCCTGCCTTTGGGTCCCTTTCCCCTAACTGGACTGTCTTATCTGGCCTCAATAGAAGAAGATCTGCCTAGTCTTACTGTAACTTGATAGGCCAAGGCTGGAAGTGATGCATGGGAGGAGAAGTGAGTCTGTCCTGGGGGTTGGGGGTTTCGGGGGAGCGAGGAAGGGAGAGATGGGCTGAGAGGGAGGGATTTGAAGGACAGGAGGGAAGCAAAGTTGCAATCAGAATGCTAATTAAGTCATTAATAGAAATGTTGAGGAATGGAAGGCACATGGTTTACTCTGTGCAGCACTCTATATCTCTTAGCAGAACTGAGGTATAACAAAATGCTTTTCAAAAGAATGAACTAAAAACACTTTATGTAAACTTTTGGGTGATATCCTCAGGAAACTGGAAATTAATTTTCTGACTAAAATACTTTTAAAGTTCCTTGTTTAAAAAACATCTAATAACTTAGGGAACAAGAGAGCTTTCACATATGCATTCTCCAGTTTACTTGAACAATAACAAGAAAAAAATCAACAGAGCTAGAACATAAAATAAACATTTTGAATCAATTTGTTTACAAACAGTAACACTAATGACTATGTCTGTGTGTTTGTGTGTGCATGCACAAATACACACGCACATGCATGCAAACGAGCTAACCAATATCTAGTTTAAAGCATTCCAAACAAGGCCGAGTATGATGGTTGTAACCTGTCATCCCAATACTTGGAATACGTAAGAGGAAGACAACACAGGGTCTAAGGCCTTCTCAGTTACACAGACAGTATTATGTCAGTCTGGATTGATTGCATGAGGCCCTGTTTCAAAGCAAATCAAACCACTCCCCCCCCCTTTTTTCCCATGAAGCTCTGTGTTCTCTGCAACTGATCTCTAAATTGCAATAGATCTATTGAGGTTAAGAGTAGATTTTATTTCTAGCAATATCTGTAAATTTTGTGATACAATGTTTGTTTTGAGTTTTTGTTCTCTTTTATTTTGGGTGTATTTTCTGGTCATCCTTTGCTGCCCTTTGCTGCTGATCTATGCTCCACTGGACACAGAAAGCCCACTTTCTGAATTCACACACTAGGCATTGATAGGCTTTGTCATTGTTTGTACCTTTGCTCTACTCAGTATAATAATTCTATAAGCATTAAAAAATAAGTATTACGTGGACATAAGTAGAAAAAGAGGCATTTGGTCAGTCATACATCGCCTATGATTAATAATTTTAAAATACTCTAAAGTTTGAATTATATAGCTTTAATTTCTTGGTCAGAGATCAATTGTATTGAATAATTATAACTTGAGAGACTATTAGCATACTTAATGATATTCATATATTACTTATTTTATTCCATCTTGACACTCTAACTAACTTAACTAGATCCTCCCTTGGTAAGAAAGCAGCAACTCCTAGAATTTGTATGCAAATTTAAGATGGTGGTAACAAAGTAGTTAACATATAGGAGGATCAAGTGACCTATGTATAATTTTAAATTCATAGTATTGACACAAGACCTGTCACACAAAAAAACATTTATTCCTATTCATGGAACTAAGCCTTGTAAAAGTCCATTGAGTTTACATATTTACCTTTAACAGGCCACATTCCTCTACTTTTAGATCCAAATCTTAAGGTTTCCTTTCCATTAAGAAATGTTTCCACAATGCTAATTATTTTTTTTTTATCTGCCCCTCATCTAAGTAAGTCTGAGAAACGGACTTTGCAGTGATACTTTTAGATCTCAGTGATCTTAAAGATAAATGAAATGCTAAGTGGAGTCCGATAGCAAAGGTTGGCAGAGATGAAGAGGACAATGTGCAATG
Source organism: Acomys minous (assembly GCF_964271855.1). NCBI lineage: Eukaryota > Metazoa > Chordata > Mammalia > Rodentia > Muridae > Acomys > Acomys minous. Next base: position 84,292,758 of record NC_140492.1, on the reverse strand, counting down.
ACTTTCTATATGAGGCAGAAACATGCACAACGCCTGAAGAAAAAAAGGAGCTAAAAATATCTATGTTGTCATAAAGGAAAGCAGAGCCAAAGCAACTCGTCTGCGCTCCTTTCCCATCTGTGTGGCTGCTTCACTTAAACAGCCAACGTCAATGAATCTGATCTGCTTTCCTGCTATAAAAGTGGTGGCTTAGCTAGGAGCTATGCTGCAATGCCTAGATAAAGACATCTTTACGTAAAGACTGTATGAATCTCTGTTTAACACATATGCTTCGTACGTGTGACTTTTTTTTTTTTTACACACACTCTGTCTTCATATCTTCAGGTAAGCTGTGAGCTCTTGACAGACACCTGAGGAAGAATGTTGGCTAAAGCACAGGGATTTATGCTTTACCTAGACACATATATATCCCTGATCAGAGAAGAACTGTATGTACTATGGTCATCGTCCATGATATAGGAACTAAGAGGCTAAAAATTATTTTATTTTGTCCAGTGTTGCTAAGTGTAGTGCTTCTCATGAGGAGGAGCTAATCACTGTGTACAGATAGCCTTTCCCTCTGACTAGTGTTTCAACCAGCTGACCAGTTTGCTGTAAACATTTGCCCTGGCTAGAGTTTCCTACTCCTGGATAATTCTCTGCCTGGCAACAAGACGACAGAAGCACAAAGCCAAAATCTCCTTCTGTGGGCATAGCTGCCTCTCATGGCACAGCCAATTTGGATCCTCTCCATTGGCAGGGATGTCCCAGAGGCAGCCAATTTTAGTTCAGTCTCTTTTAAAACTATGGATTGTAAACAAACAGTAGGATTTTCCACCGTGGAGGAGAGCATAGTGAAAAGAAGAGACGAGGTAACTAAAGCTAGCCACTAGTTCACCAGAAGACAAGGAGAGTGAAAATTCAGTTAGAAAGTCCCCACTGCTCTAGAATTCACCAGATAGTGCCTGGGGTTCACAAACTTACTGTAGTTCTGTCTTCCCTTTTTTTCCCCTACTCTCTTAGTTTCCATGTCTCTTTTTTTTTCCTGGCCTTTAATATGAAACAGTAGGTCAAAGCAAAGACAAGGTCAATGAGTGCATGCAGAGTTGCAGTAAGGGAGCTGCAGAGTGCATGGTTTGCAGAAAGCTCGTGTTTTCAGGGATTTTACAAATATCTTGAAGACTCACAGTTGGTTAGATTCAGTAGAAGTTAAGGAAGTTCCAGTCACATCCTCTATATGAATCATGCCTTCTGGAATCCAGCTCAGCAGCAATATGCATGCGTTACGTGCTGCTATGCAAGCGGTGTCAGCAGATCCTGAAATTATCCGTGTGGTCAAGGGGGGAAGTGAGAGGCTTTGTTTCTAGCTAACTGTGGGTCCTTCTTGAATTCGGTGAGTCCTGGCTTCCTCTTAGGCAAATAGGAATCATAATAATAGTTACTGAGGATATGTTTTACACATTATAAGAGCTAATAAGTTCCAATACTCAATATGAGGATATTATTGTTAGTCATATCATTAATTAATTAGTGATCTAATAATAACCAATTATTATTATACTGTCAATGTCAATATTAAATTACTGATAACTGATTCACAATAGTGTCATCAAAAAATGTCCCTTAGTAATTGCATGGTGAATTAGGGTTCTTTTCGCTCTACATCTTCTTCACTACTTGGGAAGTTTCTTGATAATAGGCATAATGAATAGGCCATTATGGTATCTCAAAGTAGTTTCCATTCGCATTTGCTTCATGGCTGGTCATACTGATAACTATTTTAAATGATTGTTGGCCTTTTGTGTTTATTTTGAAAAGTATCTATTCATTTAATTTGCCTATTTGTTGATTGGCAGCTTTGTTTCCTTGGTATTTAAATTATGTAGTTCTTTGTAAAGTATAGATCAGACTTTTTCAGATGTGATGCTTTGTGGGAGCAGGTGGGTGCAGGCATCCCTTGGTCAGTGTCTGAGTGCTCAGGCAAAGAACACATGCTCTGGAATAGCTTCAGAGAGCTTAAAGAACTGGTTCCTCTATTGGGGGAGGTGAGTATTTATGCTCCTGGGAAGGTGGCCAGTTGTTGGAGGTTGGTCTGGTGTATTTTGACACTGATTACTGCTTGCTGTCTCTGTGCCCCACCTTGTACCTTGCTTAAGAGCCTAACATGTTTGACCCAAAAAAGGCCATCACACCTAGGCAGGGCTAATGGGATAGGGATGGCTAAGGTTTCCTGGCTTTGGGAGACATAGAGAATCTGGGGAGGAGAGAGACCAGAGGAGAGGAGAGGATGAAGAAGGCTGTGCTACTGGTTAAGTGGAAGAGAAGCACATAGCAGGCGTAGATGGAGATTTGGCCTGGATGAAGATGATGATGATTAGCAAGTATTTGGGATTAAGGATGGGAGGTACCTTGATAGAAATTATTAGAAGCAGATGGCATAAGAAGTAGTTTAGGGGATTCATATCCCTGCCCCAGGTTAACTAAGGCCATTTGAAATCTGTGTCTTGATTGATTTCTAGCAAGTTAGAAAATACCACCATAATAACCATTATAGGCTTAATAATAAACATTATTAGGCCATACTGATAAATTAACCACAACAGCCAGTGTCTCTGGGGTAAGGTTTATGTGGCCCTGTATAATTGGACAGGGCAGCGCTGTTGGAAGATATTTCATCTGCATACTGAGGGCCTAGGGGTGGGTGGGGAGCATCAGGGGAAAAATCTTAGAAGGTCAAGCAAGAAGTGAGACCTGATTAATTGGCAGGGTAATCAGTTCTTACTAGGATTGTTAATGGAACAAAGGACTTTATGGTGCCAGGTTGTGAGGCAGGAGGGATCCAATGCCAACAGTCCTCACCTGAAGTTTCCAGGATTGGTGCTTCCTTGACCCATCCCTGACCCTTCCTCCTCAGCCATTATGGTCCCAAATATATGGATACTATTCAGCTCGACAGAAAAATAAAAAATCACTAAAATTTCAGGAAAAATAAATAAACTTAGAATCCTAGCTAGAGGGCTGTGTGTATGTGTGTGTTTGTGTGTGTGTGTGTGTGTGTGTGTGTGTGTGTGTGTGTGTGTGTGTGTAGAAAGAACGAGAAAGGGACAGTCTTAGATGATTAGTAAGGTTTGAGTGTAGTTAATGGACACTTGAGTCATAAAACAGTTTGTGGGCTAGTTGTTTCTCTGATTTCAACTCTGAAATGGCCTTTTCTTTTTTTTTTTTCTTTTTTTCTTTTTAATTTTTTTTCCTCCTTTATTAATTTATTCTTGTTACATCTCAATGGTTATCCCATCCCTTGTATCCTCCCATTTTTCCCTCCCTCCCAATTTCCCCTTATTCCCCACCCCTATGACTGTTCCTGAAGGGGATTACCTCCCCCTCTATATGCTCATAGGGTATCAAGTCTCTTCTTGGTAACTTGCTGTCCTTCCTCTGATTGCCACCAGGTCTCCCCGTCCAGGGGACATGGTCAAAGGTGAGGCACCAGAGTATGTGAGAAAGTCATATCCCACTCTCCACTCTACTGTGGGGAGTGTTCTGTCCATTGGCTAGATCTGGGTAGGGGCTTAAGGTTTACCGCCTGTATTGTCCTTGGCTGGTGCCTTAGTTTGAGCGGGACCCCTGGGCCCAAATCTGCCTATCATAATGTTCTACTTGTAGGCTTCTAGGACCCTCTGGGTCCTTCTACTTTGCCTTTCTCCCATGATTCTGGCCTTTTCAACATTAATTTTGTTGATAGATAAGTGCAAAAAGGTATAGTCAATAGTGAAAGTATAAAGTCCAGTGTGAGGCTCCATAGCTTTAGAAAGACTGTTCTAAATATGTACATATTCATTAAAATATATGGACTTTGGGTCTGGTTTTGGTGAATGATTTTTTATTTGAAGTTCTTCATAATAAGGACTTAATAAATCTTAATAATATAGAGTTCTGGCCTGTAAATATACTCAGAAGTCAGAAATAGGCTAGTCTTCATGAATTTAAAGCCAGTATTATCTACAATACAACTTCCAAGACAGCCAGACCTGTACTGAAACTGTGTCTCAAAGCAATTCACTAATATATTAAAATTAAAACAAATAAAACCTTCAATGTACTTGGCATTGTCAATTATGTTACAACATATAAAATATTCACATTTTACTACCCATAATTTTATGTGATATGAATTAACATGCCACCAAACATGTCAGAATCATTTTCTATATATTTGTATTTCATTGATTGCAGAAGCATTTATATGTTGCTAGAAATGAAATTATACTTTTTATCTTAGATTTCATTATTTAGATTACAAAATAAAAATACTTGGTGGAGATGTCCCCAACTCAAATGCTCTGTTACTCTTAATGATCCCATGTAAGGATCCCATACATACACATGCATACATACATACATATGTACGTACGTACGTGCAGATCACGGGCTGGGCTGGTGATCACTAAGGTTAGTTGAGGTCTTGGTGAGTTGGGAACCTTGACCTATAGCTCTGCCACCCAAGCAGACATGCTTACCTGCTCTTTCCAGGATATTAGAAAAGCATTGATGACATTTTTATGAGGCAAATGGAAATGGGATAGGCATTCCTCGTGCAATTATTAAGCACTTGGATCTGATGCATGACAGCTGCTTTAAACTCAAAGAATGATCACAGGCTTTTCAGAGGAAGAGGACATAAGAGTTATGTCTGGATGCAGGCTTGTACTTCAGCAAGTCAATGTGTTTAAATCAATGAGAAACAATCCTGCAATTGTGTCTGCTAAAAACAGAAAGCAATGCAAGATGACATACAGTATATCAAGCTGTTCAAATCATTCATGGCAGAATGGCAAGATATATATCCATTAAAATCAAATAGTTGTTTCAATGTATGTTGGCCAACAGAGATAAATAGCATCTCTCTGAAGCAAATGTAAAAAGTATTTCTCGCCTCAGAATTTTGGACCCTATAATGTTTTCAACCACAATTACATCTTGCTTATTTGGGGAAATTTCCACTTCCTACCTTCATTTAGAAAATTCTTAGCCCATCAAAATCATTTTGCACTTCAACTGAAAGGAATATGCATTAAGCATTAAACTATTCACATTTCTATAGCTGGCTTTCTGATGGTCTCATTCATATTCATAAGTTGATCATATTAAATGAGTTGAACGAGAATGACTAAAATATGTGGAATGCAAAGGCTATTCTCATCGTAGAATTAATCATCAATACAAGTAGTTGGTTCGAAATTAATGCTAGGACTAAAAGTATAATTGCCGAGGAGAAGTTATATGAGATTTATTTTTGCTAATTTTTTTTCTCATCAGCACTGCCATTAACAAACTTGAAAAGGACAACTCTAATACTTAAAATATTGGATATGACATTAAAAAATAAGAATGATGCTGTCATTTTATTTGAAAAAATAGAAAATACCTGATTCTAACTATTGTTTTAAGGAAAATCACATAGGAAAATAAAGACTTTAAATGGCCAGGGTTTGTTCTGGATAATACTCTGCGTATCTCTAGATCTTCATAAATGACCTTATCATTACTAAGCTCCAACATACTACTATGGTTAAAAAGACACTGTGAAATATTTAAAAGAATACAACTTCTTAGTTAAATAATCCATCAGAAATCATGTCTCTGTTTCTTCAATTTGAAATTGGAAGTGTGGCCTGATACCTGGGGTTATAATATAAAATATTAGCCAAGCACATCAAATATTAGAAAACAGCAAAAAAGTAAATGTCATATTATCCTCTCGAAGTTAATATTGATGTATTATTATACATTATTATACATTATACTCTATCCCCGGTGTTCTCTCTAAATTTCCTAATAATTTATTTTCAATATTCAAAATTCTATAGCTAAATTAATTAACATTTATCCTCAATATCATAGTATTGAAGGTGCCTACGCCAAGATTCAACTCACGTATGCCTAACCCTCAAAGCCTGTGTCCGTAACAATGACTATATTTGTATTTTTTTGTCCCTAGACATGTTTCTTCTTCCATTGGTGATTAAAAAATAATCCTATGTGACCTGGTCAAGCTTAAATCCTAGGGATGTCAACTTCTGAACACACACACACACACACACACACACACACACACACAGAGAGAGAGAGGTAGGGGGGAGGGAGGGAGAAAGGGAAAGAGAGAAACAATAGCTTCCTGTTTTATGTAAAATAACATTTTAAATTCCAACACTAGTATACCAATGTCCTACTTGACATCACCTTCCACAGCACCCTCACTACTATCTCCTCTTCTTTCAGTAAGAGCTAGCCTCTGAGCCAGGTGTGGTGGCTCACATCTTTAATCCCAGCACATGGGAGGCAGAGGCAGGCAGATTGGTGTGAGTTCAAGGCCAGCCTGTCTACAAAGTGAGAGCAGGATAGCCAAGACTACACAGAGAAACCCTGTCTCAAAAAAACAAAAACAAAAACAAAAAGATTAGATCATTAGCCATCCAGTGATTATCAATGCTGTTGTTTTTCCTACCAGCTTAATTTTCCCACCTTGCTTATGGCTAACTCTGCTTTATTGTTCACAACTCAATTTTGGTGCCACCTTCCTCCGCAAAAATGTATCTGATTCTCAAAAGCGAAATTCATTACTTCATTCACCAAAACCCAAACACTACAGTTTCATGGAAAATGAACAAATGATTCAGAACTGAAGGGAGCCATTGGGTATGGGACATTTGGACTGATCATCTATAAGAGGATGACTTTACAGATGTTGATAGTGAGCCCCCAGGTTAATTATGGAATTTATAAGTATGTAGCGCTACATCAGAACCCACATGTAAAAGAAAAGGTCTATGCTAGAACTAAAATATCTCCCCAATGGATTACATTTCTGCCCTTTACTATGCAGTTAATTTCAAGGCAGTAAAGTTATCTGAATTTTGTTTCATAAGCTTGGAAGAGAAGAGCAGAGCTGAAGATAGCGAACAACTTCAGAGTGCCCCAGCTTCTGTCCTGAGAAGCATTTTTTGCATTAACTAGTGAGACATGATGGAAGCTTACTGTTTCTTAGAAAAAAAGTCAAGTGCTGACAGAAGATGGCCATCTGTTCTTCACATTGCTAGAGCCAGAACAAAAGGAAAAGAATAAAGTGTAGTGCAGAGGGTTTAGATTAGCTCTGAGGAAAGATGCCTACACAGGAAAGTGAGTTGTTACCCAGCAAGACAAACTCAAGAAGGAGCTAACTTGAAAGTTTTAATGTGGGAATTGTTAGAATTCAATCAAATTTATATCCCAAACATGTTTAAGCAAGATTTGTGTTATGAATTCATGGAAGTGATGGTCATGATGTTAACTTGATATATTAAATAAAGACAGTCAAGAGAACTTATGTATTAAGAATCCAGGGTAACATTACATTGTAGGACATGTGTCACACCCACAAGCTTACTTGTACATGTGTCAGCGAAGTGGTCAACTTGACCGTCTAAGTTGTTCTGTCTGCTTGCTGCCATCACATCGAAACAATACAATGCATATCACAGAATCGTCAGATTGGAGAACTGGTGTGCAAGGAAAAAAATACCAGCAGAAAACTTAAAGTAAGAAGAAATAGCGCTCAACTTTGTTCAAACTTGCAAAACTTCTCCATACTGTTCTTCTTGTAGGTTTCTAGGACCCTCTGGATCCTTCTACTTTGCCATTCTCCCATGCTTCTCTCATCTAGAGTCCCAATAGGATGTCCTCCCCTCTGTCCCAGTTTCCTGGTAAGTGAAGGCTTTCATGGGACATGCCTCTTGGGCTAGTATGCAGATATAAGTGAGTATATACCAATTGACTCTTTCTGCTTCTGGGTTAACTCACTCATTATGATCATTTCTATCTCAATCCATTTTTCCACAAATTTCGGGAATTTCTTGTTTTTAATAGCTGAGTAGTATTCCATAGTGTATATGTACCACAGGGGTCCTGCTCAAACTATGGCACCAGCCAAGGACAATACCGGCCGTAAACTTCAAATCCCTACCCAGATCTAGCCAATGGACAGGACATTCTCCACAGTTGAGTGGAGAGTGGGGTCTGACTTTCACACGTACTCTGGTGCCTCATATTTGACCATGTCCCCTGGAGGGGGAGACCTGTTGGCACTCAGAGAAAGGATAGCAGGCTACCAAGAAGAGACTTGATACCCTATGAGCATATAAAGGGGTAGGAAGTCTCCCTCAGGCACAGTAATAGAGGAGGGGAGTAAGGGGAAAATGGGAGGGAGGGAAGAATGGGAGGATACAAGGGATGGGATAACCATTGAGATGTAACAAGAATAAATTAATAAAAAAACTTCTCCATACAAGAGTCTCTCCTTCATGAAACAGTTTTTTAAATGTACAGTAAAGGTCCAACCTTCTGAAGTGTCTGGGATCCAAATTTTTCTTCTCTCCTACCAAGTTCTCCAAGTACAGTTCATGCACATCCAAACCAGTGCCCCAAAGAGTGCCTCAGAGGTTTCACAGACCACCCCCAGCTAAGAGTCTATGCATATTGATTTTCAAGCTCTGTATGCATCATCTCCTTATAAGACTTTATTCTCTAAAAGGGGTTTTAGGACACTGACAGGGAAATATCTTATCCTATCCCATGGCAAACTTCGAACAAGTACAGCCAGTCCTCATATCATAAATGTTTTTAAACTGTGTGTATTCTAAATTCATACAAAATGTAAGAATATTTCATTTTTCTTTTTTTGTAAGAATATTTCTTCATGAATATATCCTAAGTAATACACCATACTAGCATTCACATCATAGTAGGATGACCCATCCATTATTCAAACAAAAATGATGTTATCTGCCCTTGCTAGACGCTGTCTTACATAATGTTGTCTTGTATTCATAGAATTTGGGGATTCTACAACAATGCTCTGTGAAGACTAAGAAAGTAGAGTAATTAACTCACATTTTTACATGTAATTTATGACTGAAGGACAAATAATGTTCATCAGGCATTATGAAAGAAGTTACCTAAATGGTCATTGTTGTGGAAACACACTGTCTAGAAAGCACATTGCTGGTGTACATTGTAGGCAAGTGTGACAATGCTCATCTCACTGTGAACCATTCTGAAAAGCCTTCATTCTCAGTATACAAGTGAGACTGGGCTTTGGAGACATTTTTATTTAATGATAATTTTTATTATTTTGTTTTCAATTTTGTCTATTTTTCAAACTATGTGTTTATGGAAGTAATAGTAGTTAAAAATAATTCATAAAAATTGAAAATTTATTATAGTAATAGTGGATAAGAATATCATGTCATATGCCCAAAGCATAAACATTGAAATGATAAAGATAACAAGCAATGAATTCAACAAAGAGTTTGTGTGTGTGTGTGTGTGTGTTTAAAACAAAGATGTATATCAAAGATATATATGCTGCACTTAAATATAATGGTTGAAATATACTTTCAATAACAATCTTTCCTCATTTTAATTTTTGTAAATTGAACTTCGTGTTTGCATAGTGCTTTTGTTTGAAGATTTAATGTTATAATGATGTAAGTTTATTCTTTACTTATGTGTGTACAGTTTTAATTGTAACTTGAGGGGTTTCTTAAGTATATTACATGTTTTCCTTTAAAAGGCGTGGCATAGTAAAATTAAGAAGCATCTAAAATTAAAAGAAAAGAGACTTGATGGCCAAATGAAAATATCCTTTATTAACTCTCCAAGTAGTTATCAGTATTTTTAAGGCCTTCTTACTGTGTCTTCCTACTACACTGAAAGTATCCATAAGACTCTATTGCCAAGGAGACCACATACTTTGGTCACAGGACATGGAGAAACATAGTTGTACCAACCATGACACACCATACCTACTGGTTAGTTCTGATAGTGCTGAAAGGTGCTATGCAAACTGCTGGAGGCTACTCTTACACAGCTGTGAACCTTTTGAGTTTTAATGACGCACATGGCAAGTGATGGCTACATGTACAGTCATGCCGTGGATGCTATAGGGCTGTATTATCTATTTTTCTATTGCTGTGCTATTACATCATGGCCAAGGCAAGTTATAGAAGAAGGAGGCTGCTTTAGACTTATGCCTCCAAGGGGTTAAAATTCATAATGACAGAACAGAGGCAGCAGATGGCCATTGGCTGGAGCAGCAGCCGAGAGCTCACATCTTGATCCATGAACAGGAACCAAAGTAAACTAACTGAGAATAATAATGGCAAATGGCTTTTGAAACCTCAAAGCTCACCACAAATGCTGTACCTCCTCCAGCAAGGGGACACCTCCTAAGTCTTCCTTAACAGCCACCAACCTGGGTCCAAGTATTGAAATACCTGAGGCTTACTGAGAACATCTCATTCAAACTGCATCAGAAAGTATCCATCCATTATCTGATTGAATTTAAGGTCTTTGGTAAAGGAGGGAATGCATGCCAGTGCTGCCAAGAACCCATAGTTGGAGAGCTCCAGCTGGGAGCTCTTATTTTGCTAAATAGACACAGTATCAAACTGCCCTTTAAAGTAGTATTTCCACACATATGGACTAGTGCATCTCTCAGACATCATCAGAGAAGTTTCTTTGTGCAGTTAATAAAGAAAATCACAATTAGCCAAGTGTCCATAGGACTCAACCACAAATGGAAGATCTGAATCATAGAATTTTCTCCAATGCTCAAGGATTATTTAAAAAAAAAAAAGGAGTCAAAAAGGTAGTAAGCCAGTAGTCTGGACAAGACAGTGTCCTCTGAACATGGCAGAATCACTGCAATCATGAGCTTATGACTGTGGTTGCCTACACAAGACCTGTACAAGATCATTTAAGCCAGTGTTCCAGCTTGGAAAGGCAAGAAATGCACAAGCCTCCACCCTTGACTGGGGAGCTATTGGCAGTGGATGAATTCTGGAAAGCGGGGGTCAGTTTTCTTCAGAGATGTGAACTGTGGTAGGACATTACTCTCTAGTGGACGGGCCCCACATACATGAGGATAAGGGCAGCACAAACTGTGGTCTGGCTCATTTTAAAACAGAAAAGGAGAACATCTACCTGGGAAGTGACTGTTGGGGTGTTTCACCAGGAGTTAATCTGGAAGTAACATAGGGAGTGAAGTAGAAAAGAATGTAATCAAAATGTATTGTATGTGTGTATGAAATTCTCAAATAATTAATCGAAATGTTATACTAAAAACATCCTAACTCAGGCTATTCACCAGTGTGGTCTGCTTCACCATCGTCTGGTCCATTCTTCTACACCAATGCTGCTAAGAAACAACACATTTAGGGGGAGATTGAAATTTTCAGAGCAACTTCACCCGGTGCTCGAGAAACATAGATTTACTTGATTTTGCTTAATTCTAGCACAGTCAAACAGGTGCCGATGCAAAGAATCCATGACCCACACTAAAAGACACTTGTCTCAGCCTACTGTCATGGACGGAGTATGTTGTGTTTCTTGTGGTTTTGTCATGTGCATAAAACATCATATACATGGACTGGATCAACAGCTACAAGTGGAAGAATATTTGGGTTAGCCTGTTCCTGAATATGACGTAATGGTCCTTGGTATTTAGTCAGATCAGGTACTAAACATATAATCTTCAACTTTTACCTATATTTCAAGCATTTCTGTTTTACAGAGTCTTTGATAACCCCAAAAAAGCCAAGAAACTAATCTCTCAGCTCTGAAAATGTATTACCTGAGGTCATTCCTGAGCTACCTCCCTCCCCAAAGATGATCTACTTACTTTCTCTTGCCCTTAGTTCCCTCACCTGTAAAATGGGCATGGAAATATCCCACAAGGATAAGATAGGCTCAGTATAACAAGGTGTGCAGCTAAAACCATGTCTAGCCACACAGTACAGAACGATATACGTTTAATTGCTTATCAGCATGTTGTAACTACCATTTTTATGACTCGCGGAAATCTTTCTATAGTTATTAGTGCATTTTTGTAAATTTCTAAAACATTGTTCTAGGAAATGTTATAAAATGTAAAACATGCTCTGAAATGCATTACAGACTAATAAGATTTTTGTGTGTGTGTGTGTTTTGTTTTGTAGTGGTGTAAAAATAATCAAAGGCATGCAAAGCAGAACTTAATGTAAGAGACACAAAATGCAAAGAACTCAGCGAAATGAGATTACCTCTACCCTAGACTAATGAGGAAATCACTTCTGGCAGGGCAACATGTGTGCTAAGAGAAAGATATAAATAAAACGGCTCCTCGGGTGGACTTAAAGGTAAAAGAAGGGGGCTGGAGAGATGGCTCAGTGGTTAAGAGCGCCACCTACTCTACCAGAGGTCCTGAGTTCAATTCCCAGCAACCACATGGTGGTTCACAACCATCTATAACGAGATCTGTTGCCCTCTTCTGTAAAGCACTCATATGCAATAAGTAAAAAAGTAAATAAATCTTTACAAAAAAAAAAGGTAAAAGAAAAATGATGAATATTGGGCGTGTACAGAGTATATTTAGTGAGATTTTCTGTGCTAAAATATGAAGTGCCCGGGTAGAGACAGCAATCAGAGATAGATGAAATGAGGTGTGATGACAGTCCATCAACTAATTCAACTAGACTCTAGAGTCCAGGAAAAGCTGACAAGCCCTGCGAGTGGGAGTGCTAGGCGAAGGTTGGTCTTTTTCTTTTAATATATTGTATTCATTTATTCATATTACGTCTCAATTGGTGAAGGTTGGTCTTAAGACCAATGAAGGCAGTGTGCTCCTCAAACTGTGGGTCTTTGTCCATGTAATATTAGCTTTCCATTCCAAGCTTACTGGAATGTAAATTTTTAGGCCTCTATATATTTTTCTTCTTTGGAAATCTGTATTATAATCCTGAAATGTAGTCCTTCTTAATAGATGGCCATTTACATTTGGCCAAGAATACTTATTGAGGGGTTCTCAATTTCAGTTACATTTTAAAACTTATTCCTTTTAATTTTGACATTATAATATAATTAAGTCATCTCTCCCTTCCCTTTCCTCTCTCCAAACCCTTCCTTATACTCCTCCTTGCTCTCCTTCAAATCCATGGCCTCTTTCACATGCATATATTGTTATGGATATGTATATGTATTCCCAAATATAACATGTTCAACTTTGTCGTGTTACTCTTATCAGACAAGCTTAATTAGAACCCTTGGGGGAGGGGCAGAGCCCAAAGTTTTATAAAGTCTTCCAAGTGATCCCAGTGCAAGTTCCAGTTTGTCCTACTGCTGCAAAGTAGACATTGGGCTGCAGGAGAGGGAGAAAAGAAGGCCTGAGATCCGACATGAACTCTGGAAACCAAAACGCAGGACGATGAAACCCTGTGTGTGTAGCATGAGAGAGCCAGGGCTGAGCGCAACCGTGTGGACCAGGAAAAGCAGTTTGGTGAGTGATCAAAAGCTCAGACATTGGTAATCATTGTCATGATGGATTAAAAACTAACAAACATCTATCTAAAGCAAGCTTTAGTTCAATCTACATTATAATGAGCGTGGAAATATGAAACTGGACGAATGGTATCCACTTCTCCTTTCTCCTTTCCACAGTTGAATTCCACGGAGAGAGAGAGAGAGAAGAGAACATTCCGTTGCATCACTGTGAGGCTCCCACAGTGCACTGCTCCAGTCGCTCTGCCTTACTAAACCCGACTCTCTTTGGTTCCACGCCGTGCTGCTTAATGATCTTATTTGTGCATTATTTCATTTCTCATACTATATTGTGCCATTTTGTATTCCCTGTGATTATGTTTTCGCTGAACAGATGCACTACAGTTTTGCTGCACCAAATTCTACGATCCATAATTAGATGTCAATATGTTTTCTTTATGAACTAAATACATTTTTAGTTACTTGGACATTAATTAAAATCACGTGCTGGATTGTTACATCCTCTCAACACATTTTTGAGGAAATATTTTTGGTTTACTTGAATGCTTTAAAACATTCAATCTTATAATATACAATTCTTTTTTCCATAAGAATACATACGGTAGCTAATACATAAATATTAATTACAGAGTTACACCACAGAACTCATTAACGAGACATTAGCAAGAATAGCCATTCACATATGAAAGAAATGCCATTTGATGAATTAGAAAAAAAACTATTTTTTAGTCATTGTTTTAAAAATATATCGTGTGTTTTGATGCAATTCTAGTAAAAAATAAATGAAATGATTTTTCAAAATAATGGAAAATTATGACCAATATTGATCTATCATTCTAACAAAACAAACTTTACAATTCATAAAAGATAATGTAGAGACAGAAAACCCAGAATGCTGGGGGCTACACAGCTCACACTTGTTGGTAATCCCAGGTAGTAGTGTGTTGAATGTGCCTCATGGACCTCACTGATCCATCCACATGGAGAAACTAGAAACAGATTTTCATAAGGAAGAAATGGCTATCTCAAATCTAACCTTAAGAAGAAACTCTGTTTAATCACTTATTCCAGAAACCCTAATTCATTTTTACAAATGTAGCCTAATCTCGATCAGAGAAAAAGGTAGGCAAACATACTTGGACATTATTTTAGTGTGCCTTTGCCCTTTTATGTTACAGGATTTACTTATTCAGACTCACAGGAAGCTCAGAGGGTATAAAACTCCCCACACTGGAACATAAAGTAAAATCTGTCACACCTATGAACACTTGCTCAGATCTTGCCTCAAATATATGATAACAAAAAGACATAAACTCCAAATAACTCCTCCTCTAAGAGTTTCTCTTAACTCCCCCCTGGGGATATCAAAGGTGACAAGTTTATGTTTATCTGGCTCCATGACAATTTGTTCAGCTAACTACACAAATGCTCAAAGGAACAGTGGTGGACTCTGATAACTCAGCATCCTCAGGATCCGGTGGCATCTTCACAATGTTTCAGAACTAAGCCTACTAAGCCCTTAGCCACATTTAATCGGTGGCATCTGCATGCATAATTAAAAATATATTTCAGAAGGTAGAACAAAATACTTGTCTTGAGTATTTTAGGAGGGTTGGCCAGAAATTACATTGTGTTGCCAATAGATACTTGTCTGCGATTTCCATAATGTGCGGTGTTGGTTCTGTCTTGGAAGAGCAGAAACTATCCATGTTAGAAATAAATGGAGGAGGGCCTGACTCTCCACCTCACGCTGCCAAAATTAGGGTTTTCCATCTGACGAGTCCTCTAGGAACTGAGTGCTGCACAGTGATGTTGATGCAGTATTTCCCAGAACCCTTTACTCACAAGCTAGTGCTTATAAATAATAAATTGCACCATGTCTAATAATACCTGAGATGATTAATAGGCGAGATGACTAGATGAAAGAAAATATCAAACATATATTGTAAAATTCATTCTTCATGGAACTTCAAGTTTAACTGAATGACCTGTATTTTATGCACTCACCTGGCCAGCATTTATGCCATGTTTTTATTCCCCTTGTGATAAATATCCATCCATCACTGAGGCTAAGCTTTAAGAGGGAAACTGCTCCCCTTGGCCTCAGTCACCTGCAGCTCTTCCAAAGGAGGAGTCGTACCCCTCCCGGTTCCCTTTACTGAACCACTGCCCAATACATGGAAATTACTAGACTTAAAGGTAACTTTCTGTCCTCTCAATATTACGCCAAAGTTTGCCACTTGGTAGCAAACAGCAGGACTTCCATTTCTAACAGGAATGGATGAGTGCCTTCCCACAGAAAAACCAAAAATGTGAGATGGCTTACCATCTCAAACCTATTATGTCACAGGACAATAAAGAGCTGTTGGGCTAAACTCTCAGACATGAGACACCGGCGTCAAGGTTACTGGATCAATTCCAAGAGGCTTCCTCAACCATGTGCTTGCTCGGTCTCTTTGAAACGACCTGCCAGAACCTAAAGGCTGAACAACAAAGTTACTCACAGGCTATTGAATTCAACACACAAACACTCACATACATACACACACATAAACACACACACACACACACACGTGCGTGCACAGGCAAGGATGCATGCACACAGGCAGGCGTTCACACAAACATGTTAACACAAATCAAAGTCAGTTTACTTTCTAAAGAATAAAAAATAGCTGGGTAGTTGCTTAAGTCAAAGCAACAAGCAGCCACTAGAGTCACATATTAAATATGGTCAATAAAATAATCGTAAATAATAAATTCTACCCATGAGAATTTATTGAGAGCAAGGTAAGAGAAGTTTTTCCAAACACATAAAACGTAAGAGAATTTCTTAAGACACATACACGAGAAGATCTTCCTTAAGTGAATAAAACCACAGTAAAACAAAAACAAAAAAAAAACCACACAACAACAACAACAACAAACCCATTGCTTTCGTCATGCTGATAAGGAAGTGTTCGGGACCAGGACACCTGTGCTTCTTATCCTTACTTCTTTCAAAAGTTATAGTTATGTATTTTTACATGCATGAATGCATGTGCTTACAGTCCAAACTGAAGTCAGAAGTGGATGCCACATCATCTTGAACTGGATATATTGTGAGCCATCAAGTGGGTGATAAGAATCTAACTTGAGTCCTCTGCACGAGGAGCAACTGTTCTTAACCACTGAGCCATCCCACCAGCACCTTGCTATAGTTATTCCTATTCATAATTGTCCTAGTTGCTGGGATCAGCGTAAGAAGAGAAGAAAAAGAACTTAAAAAGTGAAATTGTTATTAATAACATACTCTCTCCTATGTAGAAAATCCTAGGGGAAAAAATCAATCAACAAATAATTATTGTAATTAAGAGGCAAACTTGGAAAGATTTTTGAGATAAAGCTCTACAGAAAAAGTACAATTTTTACACCAGCCACAAGTTTAAATTGTACAAAAGTTTTGTGTTAGCATCTTTAGTATGTAGGAAATTTAAAGTATATATATTTAACAAAAATCTATAAAATGTTAAAGAGAACATTTCAGAAAGTTACTTAAGTTACAGACAGAAAGTAGTTTAGATAAATTCCTGTATTAGGAGATATTTATTTTGTAAACATGCTCCCTCTTGTTTCTGGGTTTTCTTTAAGGGAAAAATGGAAGAGACACATACTAAGAATTGCTAACGTTTCCTTGAACGAGAAACTGGAATGTAACTCATCCCAAAATAAGGATTAGTTTCACCTATTGAAATTAAGATGGGATATGTTCCCACAGAGACTAGAAAATAGTCTAACCAAAATAGTTTGACCCAAATTTACGCATATAAGGTAGCTTAACCTATGACAATGGTGATGCTTAACATTAATAAAATATAGAAAGCATACGGGAAAGCAGTTAGGGCCATGGGTTATTTATATAAAGCACAGGGAAAATGGGATTCTTGCTGGACACTCTTGGCTATATGCAGATCCTATCAGATATCAAACTTGGAAAACTGACAGTTTTATGAAATAGAGAAAATAATTTCGTAAACTTTAGAGTAAAATAACTTAAACTACCCAGTGCAAAACGTCTGGGCAGAGGTGCATGCTGGCAGAGATCTGAAATCTCCTCGGGCTTCAGGTGCTGAAGTTCTGCCCCGTTTCAGCTGTTATCAGGGTGGAAACGTAAGACTATGCATTAGAGGTGAGGCCTTTGGGAAGTAACAAGGACTAGGTAACAGTACTTACAACGCTCAGTTCATCTTTACGAGAGGCCAGATGCAGAAAGAAAAAAAGTACTTTTCTGCTATCTTTTGTCATCTAATTGTCTTCACAAGAAGCCAGGGACACACAGATATGTCCCCTCACCTTTATGCTACAACCATAAGCCAAAACAAAACAATTTTCTCTATGAAGTAGCATCCCAAAGGATTTTATTTTATTAACTGAAATACAGAATAAGGCGAGGTCGAAGACAGAATTATATCTGAATTCATCATTTCTGAAGATAAAAGACATGTTCTGGAGAAGAATATATATTCAACTTATTGCAAACTTGTACGAGGCCGACATAGCCAACTACCAATATATAAAGAAATGGAGCTGAATTATGAAAGAAATGAGTTCATCATACAAAGATATGCAGAGGCGGAAGGGCTGAAGAAAGGTTGATTGCCTGGCTCCGGTTATGCGTAGGACAATATGTTGTGGAATTCTGCTACAATTCCTGGGAAAGCAACACTCTCAAAAATCTAAGACCACATTATTCAGTATTCTGCTTGAGACAATCTATCTACTCATCTTAATATGAACATTTCACAACATACCTATGTATGTGTCGAAGAATTATATATCAGCCCACTAAAAGAATTTTATGTGCCAAATTGAAGTAAAAATAAATATTAAAATGATAAAAGAAACAATATAAAACAGGCAAAATAATTGAACGGATGAGTCGGAAAGTAAGAATAAATGGGTAATAAACAAATGACAGAAGAATAAGTTTCAGTATTATTCAGGGAAATATAAACTAAAACTACAATAAAATAACATTTCATATTTTCTCAGTGAGTAAAAAACATAAGTCTGACCAAAGCATGTTTTGGCAATGATAGGACACAATAGAATGTGATACATACATGCAATATTGGAAGCTTTACAAAAGTTAAACTACTTTCAAAAACAGTTTTAAATTATTGCATTTTCATGACCCGTAAAGTCCATTTTTGCACTTAAATTTAAAGATATATATGTATGCATAATTCACAGATTGAGTATAAGTTCAACAATTTTAGTATTCTCTCATGCAATGTAAAACACAAACAAGATGTTGGACTTTTCCATAATCATAAGAAGGCCTTTATGCTCCTCTGATTTTCTGATCTTTGGCAACAGATTATTTTTACTTATTCTTGGATACCATATACATAGAGTGATCACTTAGTGTTGGAATCTCTTATTTACCATAAAATCATTTATATTTTTATTATCTCAGTCATTTGACTTTTTTACTGATGCATACTACTCTGTTTGGAACACTACAGTATTTTATGTTTGTTCATTCTCATGCCAGATATTTGGAGGATTCTTCAATTTTGGACTGTTATAAAATTGTAAGTTGAGTCAAAACTAAGACTCACCTTTACACAGCAGGAGATACAACTAAAAATCAACCATAATAGCATTGCTCATATAGGGAGAGATGGACTTAAAAAACAAAATAAACCCACAATTGTTCCCTACAGTGGAATGCTAAAGAGCAACAAAGCATCAATTATTTATATTTACCTCCAGTATAAAAATATACGTATAATAGTATTCTACTCATAGAAAGCTAAAGATATGACAGAAAGGCAAATAATATATGCCTTTATAAATCTATTTGTGTACTTGTGTGAGTGTATGTGCATTTATGTGTGGTTTCATTAGCCTGTGCACACAAGCAAAGTCAGAATATGGTAATGACTATCTACCTACACCTTTAGAGCAAGTCATTCCCTGAACTTGAGGCTCATATTTTCTTGGCTCAGTGGAAGCCACCAAGGCTCAGAAGTCACTGTGACTCTGCACCCTTCAGAGTGGCCTGAGGCTATTTACAGGATGCTCAGACTGTTCCTTGAGCACCGGGTTCTAAACTCCAATCTTCATTACTGTAAAGCAAACTGAGCTATCTCTCCAACCAAATGTATGGGGATGTTAAATAATACCTGTGAAAATAAAAGTAAAGAAATGTCAAGTGAGTTTGAAACGAATTTA
Source organism: Acomys minous (assembly GCF_964271855.1). Lineage (NCBI taxonomy): Eukaryota > Metazoa > Chordata > Mammalia > Rodentia > Muridae > Acomys > Acomys minous. Next base: position 84,273,213 of record NC_140492.1, on the reverse strand, counting down.
CATGGGGCAATGCAACGATTGACAATGTTCATTTTTTTCAGTTTCATTTTATATTATATATACATATATGTATCCTCTGAAAATTTTTTATTTGCACATCCCTATGCTCCATAAGTATTTTCTGGAATATCTTCAGTTGATGGTTTCTAGAGGAGTTTTTATTAAAGATTATTATCCCCCTGGTAAGTTAGCCATGGTCCAATGGGTGACCACACACCAAGGAAGATATAAGAAACACTAAGTTAAACTCAGGGGGTTATTCTTTTAAAAGGACACAATTTGGGAGGGGTATGTAGAAAGGCGAGGATAGATCTTAGAAAAATGAAGTGGGGAGAAGTGAGGGAAGGTGATGAAGATCACTTTATGAAATTCTAAAGTAATTAACAAACATAAAAGCCAAAAAGATGTCTATGAATCATGCTGTAGCCAGTACATTGACTCTGAAAGTAAGGTGCCAGATAAGCACAAAAAAAAAGTGAAAAATGAGACTTACTGCTCACTTGAGTGGAATCTCACATATTTACATGAATTCTATAATAATATATTTGATAAGAAACTACTCTCATTCAGAAGTTTTAAATTAAAACCCGGATCCTCTTCCTTTCCAGAGAACGGCAAATCCAATATTCCTGTTGCTTTCAAGTCCACATTTCTACCAATTAGAAGCTGATGTGCTGCCCGATTTATGGTGATAGTTTAAGTTACTCTGTCCAATCATTTGTTTTCTTGCATGTTTCAGGTGCTACTATGGCCAAGCAGGTTATTCAAAGATCATAAATTTTTTTTGAAAAAGGTCAAAAGGACAGAGAGGAAAGTCCCTGAGAGAAAAGAGAGCATTTGGCCAAAACAAATGTCTAGGATTGCTCTTTTTGTGTGAAAATAAACATCTGGACTTAGGAACAGTCTCCTCCTGAATTGTCAGGTGGTGACAGTCTCTCTACACAATGGATAGATAATCTTTATTGTCAACTAGACAGAACCACCAAGGAAGCCAATCTCAGGGTATATCAGTAAAGGATCTTCTATAGTAGGTAAACTGAGGTGAGAAGACCACTCCATGGTCTAGGGCCCTGGAAGGAATACAGATGACACAGCGAGGTAAGCACCGGGATTCGCTGCATTCTGTCTCCTGACCAAGGAAGCAATGAGTCCAGCCAGCTACCTGCTTTCTCCACCATGCCATCCCACCATGATAAAAGGTGTCCCTTAATCTAGGATTAAGCAGAGTAATGACTTCCCACTTTAAGGAGCAGCTTGTCAGATACTGTGTTCCAACAATAATACATTGCATTTTCAGAGACACAAAACACCTGATGATTTACAAATTAAGCTCCTTGGCAAACCGCACAGGGGTATCTGTACTAGATACAGAAACTGACACCTCACATCCCTCGCCACACTCTGTGATGCTCTGCATTCATCCTTCTTCCGCACGGCATGTTTTTTCCAGGCCCGCAACATTCATGCACTGTGTATTTTGGGACAGTCCCCATGCCCGCTCTATTGGACCTAGAAGGACTCCGAGTCCTTGCACTCTAAAGTCTCCCTCGGCAGATAGAGGACACAGTCAGGCGGGGTTCATTCTAGCCGTCTCTCTTTGTTCATATACGTACAGCCTGTCCCTGACTTTCAGATTCTCAGCTTCTGAGCAGCCAACATTTTCATGCATTATACATCGACACTCCATAGTGCCTTTTGTATGCCAAACCCAGACTTTCATACATCAGCAGATCAACGAGCATTTTGCACTAATGTGTGGTGGCACTGTTGGCACTGCCTGACAGCCAAGAGTTCTGTTTGGGCAGTCATGCCATCTTTGTCTGGAAGAGCAGACTTTATATAATTATTTGATTTTTTTTTTTGCACTTTGCCCTTATTATTTTGCCAAACTGAGTAGAAAATGAACATTGAAAAATACTGATACTATTGGGGAAAAAATCATAGGTCTCATAGGCTCCATACAGTAACACAAAGAGGGAACCGTTCAGTGTTCCTGTTTTGGCACATCTTTAACCCCAAGCATAGCCCTAGCAGATTTAAACGCAGTCAACTGTGGTCCATTTATACTGGAAAAATAAGAGTAAAAACTCTGTGTAAAATGTTGGACAAATTGTTGAAGATTAGTGACAAGGCATACTCAGGGATTATATCCATATATTTAGGCTTTCGAAAAAGCTGGGTAGCATATAAGTCTACATTTTTACTTTTCCATTATGAGTCCTCATATTTATAAGGGAGGCATTTTATGCGAACCAATGGCCATTGGGGAGACACTTGCACTTTATGTCTGTCCTGCTGCTCTCCCATTTGACCATGACCCTCTCACCATGAAGGAGATTGGGGTATACAGGCTTTCCATCATGCACCTGACAGCCAGGAAGTGTAAAATGGAGGCTGAAGAATAATTTCTGCCTCCAAAAGAGTCAGGGCAATCAAGTGAAAGCAAAGATTGCACATACTTAGCAGAGCAAGCAGATGAACCAGGTTTTCTGAAATGGGAAAAGGAGCTCAAACAAGTTCTGTGCGTCTAACTGCATATCATATGTCTGCATGACATATTGCTTATTCTCATAAAAACTTGTGAGCAACTGACTAGATGAGAAAAATAAACTCATAATTTAGTTTATTCTAGATGTCACACACATGTGTATGCATGCATACTCTAGTTCTCTCTTCTCTCTTGCACACACACACACACACACACACACACACACACACACACACACACACAGTGAAGCTATAAATGTAAGCTGTGTATCTGAATTTAAAATACAACTTGTTTTAAAAGTGTGATACCTTCAGTATGTTCAGTGTTGCAGATACTGGGGAGGGTGCTATCAAATAATCCACAGATTTCAGTTCTGCTGGCTCATCCTTCAAACCTGCCCTCTCTGATGTAACTTTCTTTTCTAGAAAGCCATACTACAAATCCACTTACATAGTTCATTTCACTAAACAATACAATGGAATGTATTGACTGTCATCCATGAATGGCAATTTTTTAAATACTACATATTTCATAACACAGTCCACTTACAGCCATCATTTACTGAAATTAGGGTTTTTTGTTTTGTTTTGTTTTTCTTTTTTTCCATAATTGGTCTTTATTTTAATTTAAAAACATATAACACAGTATCTACATATATGTGTTCTTTCCACAGCAGTGTACTTATCTCCAAGTTATTTCTCCTTTATGTTTATTATCTAACATATGGTGTATATGAAAATTCTTCTTTTTTTTTAATCGAATCATTGCTTTCTTAATGGAATGTAGGCTACAGGAGTACAGGATTGTCTGTTCACATAGGCGTATAAAAATTCCTCAGTAGCTGTTTAATAAATATTGATTGTGGTAATGATATTTTTGTATTTTGGCATAGATTTTAAACCATTATATTGTTGTAAACATTTATGTATGTTACAGGTCTGAACATACTATACAAATGCTGTCTCTGCATGTATGTTTACATACATACATTTGCATATTTATTTCATTTTACATGTGTGTGTGTGTACGTGTGTGTGGCATATATGCACACAAGTGTAGGTGCTTGTGTAGGTCAGAGGCTCCAGAGATCCCTCAAGTTGGAGCTTTGGTGGATTGTGAGCCAAGCATCATGGATCCTGGGCCTGTACATGGGCCCTCTGCAAGAAACTGTCATGCTGCTGACTGCTGAGCCATCTCCGCAGATCCTGTTTAAATTTTTATTTATTATTTTATTTTTTACTAATTTATTCAGATTACATCACAATTGTTATTCCCTTGCTTGTCTCCTCCCATTTCTCCCTCCCTCCCTCCCTTTTACACCCTATTCCCCTCCCATAGGTCTGTGAGCAAAAGGAATCTCCTCCCCCACCATATGGTCACAGCCTATCAAGTCTCATCTTGGTAGCCTTCCTATTCTTTCTCTGAGTGCTCCCAGGCCTCCATACCAAAGGGAAGTGGTCAAATATGGGGCACCAATGTTCATGTCAGAATCAGTCCCCATTCTTCACACAACTGTGGATAATGTCCAGTCCCTTGGCTAGACTTGAGTAGGGGATCTAGGTTTACTGCATGTAACTTGCGTCATCCTTGGTTGGTGCAGTAGGTTGAGCAAACACCCCCTGGGTCCAGATCTGCCAATCATGATGTTCTTCTTGTAGGTTTCTAGGACCCCCTGGGTCCTTCTAGTTTCCTATTCTCCCATACTTCTCTCACCTAGAGTCCCCATAGGAGATCGTCACATCTATCCCAATCTCCTGGTAAGTGAAGACTTTCAGAGGATATCCCCGATGGGCTAGTGTCTAATTACAAGTGAGTATATACCATGTGAGTCTTTCTGAATCTGGGTTAACTCACTCAGTATGATCATTTCTTGTTCTATCCATTTGTCCACAGATTTCAGGATTCCCTTGTTTTTAATAGCTGAGCAGTATTCCATAGTGTAAATGTACCACAGTTTACTTATCCATTCTTCAACTGAGGGACATTTAGGTTGTTTCCAGGTTCTGGCTATTACGAGTAAGGCTGCTATGAACATGGTTGAGCATACGTCCTTGTTGTGTGGTGGAGCACCTTCTGAGTATATTCCAAGGAGTAGAATAGCTGGGTCTTGAGGAAACCCTACTCCCAGTATTCTGAGAAATCACCAGATAGGTTTCCAAAGTGGTTGTACAAGTTTGCATTCCCACCAGCAATGAAAGAGTGTTCCCCTTCTCCACATCCTCGCCAGCCTGTGTTGTAGCTTGAGTTTTTTATCTTGGCCATTCTCATGGGTATAAATGGAACCTCAGAGTTGTTTTGATTTGCATTTCTCTGATGACTAAGGACATTGAGCATTTCTTTAAGTGTTTCTTAGCCATTCAGTATTCCTCTGTTGAGAATTCTCTGTTTAATTCTGGGCCCCATTTCTTAATTGGGTTATTTGGTTAGGTGATGTTTAATTTCTTGAGTTCTTTATATATTTTGGATATTAGACCTTTGTCCGATGTAGGCTTGGTGAAGATCTTTTCCCAGTCTGTAGGCTGTTGCTTTTTTCTGTTGATATTGTCTTCTGCCTTATATAAGCTTCTTAGCCTCATGAGGTCCTATTTATTAATTGTTGACCTTAAGGCCTGGGCAGTTGGAATTCTGTTCAGAGAGTTGTCTCCTGTGCCAATGAATGCCAGGCTCTTCCCTACTTTTTCTTCTAACAGATTTAGTGTCTCTGGTTTTATGTTGAGGTCTTTAATCCACTTGGACTTGAGTTTTGTGCATGGTGACAAGTATGGGTCTACTTGCATTTTTCTACATGTAGACCTCCAGTTAGACTACCACCATTTCGTGAAGATGCTATCCTTTTTCCATTGAATAGATTTGGCTCCTTTGTCAAAAATCAAGTGTACATGTGTGTGTGTGTGTATTTATTTCTGGGTCTTCAATTCAATTTTATTGATCAACCAGCCTACTGCTGTTCCAGTACCAGGCTGTTTTAATTTCTATTGCTTGAGATCAGGTGTGGAGATTCCTCCAGAAGATTCTTTATTGTACAGGATTGTTTTAGCTATTCTGGGTTTTTTTTCACTATGATGTTGAGAATTGATCTTTCAAAGTCTTTTTAAAGTGTGTAGGTATTTTGATAGGGATTGCATTGAATCTGTACATTGCTTTTGGTAAGATGGCCATTTTTACTATGTTAATTCTCCTGATCCACGAACAAGGGAGATCTTTGCATCTTCTGATGTCATCTTCAATCTCTTTCTTCAGAGATTTGAGATTTTTTTCAAACAAGTCTTTCACTTGCTTGGTTAGAGTTACTCCTAGATAGTTTATATTGCTTGTGGCTATTGTGAAAACTGTAGTTTCCCTAATTTCTTCCTCTGCATGATTGTCATTTGAATATAGGAAGGCTGCTGACTTTTTAATTTAATTTTGTATCCAGCCATTTTGCTGAAGGTGTTTATCAGCTGTAGGAGTTCTCTGGTGAAATTTTGGAGGTCAGGTATGTACACTATCATATCATCTGCAAATAGGGATAATTTGACTTCCTTTTTTCCCATTTAGATCCCCTTGATATCCTTTTGTTGTCTTATTGCTTTAGCTAGAACTTCAAGAATTATATTGAAGAGATATGGAGAAAGTGGGCAGCCTTGACTGGTCCCCGATTTTAGAAGAATTCCCTTGAGTATCTATCCATTTAATTTGATTTCGGCTATTGGCTTGCTGTATATACCCTTTATTGTATTTAGGTATGTGCCTTGTATCCCTGATCTCTCCAAAATAAACGAATGCATGTTGGATTTTATCAAATGTTTTTTCTGCATCTAAGGAGATGATCATTTTTTTCTTTCAGTTTGTTTATATGGTAGATTATATTGATGGATTTCTGTATATTGAACCATCCCTGCATGCCTGAAATGAAGCCTACCTGGTCATGGTGAATGATATCTTTGATGTGTTCTTGTATTCAGATTGTGAGTATTTTACTGGGTATTTTTGCATCAATTTTCATAAGAGAAATTGGTCTGAAATTCTCTTTCTTTGTTGGGTCTTTGTGAGGTTTAAGTATTAAAGTGACTGTGGCCTCATTGAATGAGTTTGGTAATGTTCTATCCATTAGAAACTACTTTTGGAGTAGTTTTAAGAGTATCAATATTAGCTCTTATTTGAAGGTCTGGTAGAACTCTGCGCTGAAACCATCTGGCCCTGGGCTTTTTTGGGGGGGCCTGGGAGACTATTAATGACTGCTTCTATTTCTGTAGGGGAAATAAGACTATTTAGTTTGTTTATCTTATCTTGATTCAATTTTGGCATGTGGAATCAATCAATAAAATTGTCAGTGTCCCTTAGATTTTCAAATTTTGTGGCATATATGCCTTTGAAGTAGTATCTTATGATTCTTTGTATTCTTCAGTGTATGTTGTTATGTCTCCCTTTTCATTTCTGGTTGTGTCAATTTGGATAGTGTCTATTTGCCATTTCGTTATTTTGGCTAATGGTTTGTCTATCTTGTTGATTTTTCTCAAAGAACCAGCTCCTGGTTTTGTTGATTCTTTGAATTATTCTCTTTGTTTCTAATTTATTGCTTTCAGCCCTGAGTTTGATTATTTCCAGTTGTCTACTCCTCTTAGGTGTTTCTGCTTCTTTTTTTCCCATGGGCTTCCAGATAAGTCATTAAGATGCTTATATGGGATGTTTAAAAATATGGAATGCTTCACAAATTTGCATGTCATTCTTGCACATGGGCCATGCTAGTCTTCCCTGTATCATTCCAGTTTTAGTATATATAAAGAAGTGAGCACATTTTTGTTTTTCTTAAAAATTAGTTTACTACAGGACATGTAGACTGCTCATTCTGCCTTTACCTATTTACATTTCTGTCTAGGGTACCAGCTGGGTGCCTACTACAGATAGCAGTAGAATCCTTCCTGTGTATCAAGCATCCCTTTGTTTCCTGCTGTGGATGCTGCTCTTCATGTCTCTTAGCTTCAAGCTCCTCCAGGTCATAGTCCCATAGCCTTTTAACCACTCCTGTAGAAGTGCCTATGAGAATCACCCCTTTCTATCCAGATAATCCAGAGCCAATGGATATTAGTGAAGGATATAAAAGCCTCATCTCCTCAAGGTCTGGCAGGCTTTATGATGCTAGGTATGATCTGTGAGAGCCTTCTGAGTCTGAACAGCTGAAGCCACCTTTGCTCAGATTTTTCTCTTATGCCATTCCTTCTCACTATCATATAGACATCTCTTGAGCACAAATGTCTAGGTCCACTTTGTGATATTACCACTGAAAAGAGTAGGCTGAGAACTTCACGCAAATGTTAATCTCCTTCCTCATAGTTCTTGTCACTGGTAGTTCTATGATTAATGTGCTAATGGTGCTGTTTTCATCATGGGTGAGAAGCAAACAGGGACACTCTCGCTCTTCCATAGCAACATTAATCCTACTATAGCTAGCAGTGGTCTCATACACTCCTTACCTCTAAAGATTCCATGTCTCTATACTAGTGCTCTGTCATCTCAATTTCAGCAAAGGTTTGGAGGAGGCAAACATTAGAACCATGTTAGGTGTAGTTTTAGTTAAGAAAGCTCTACTAATCAAGAACCTGGTACAGGTACGTGTTTAATGGCAGAGCAAATGACTTAGGGAATAAAAGTGCTCACTTTGCAAGCTGGATCAAACCCTCAGAGCCCATGTAAAAAGGTGGGCATGGTCATATGTACCTATGGCCCCAGTCCTGGTGCAGCTCGTAGAGATCACTGGGTTTTACTTACTGACAATCTAGTTCCAGGCTCTGGGAAAGACCTCATTTCAACAGAACACCTGGAGAGTGAAAGAGAAGGAAACAAGGCAGCCTCCTCTGGTCTCTGTACATACATGCAGATATAGCCCTACCCACACACACATACACATACACACATTCATAAATAAAACCAACAAGAGGGTATTTGCTACTTTTTGTCCTGATTTTTTTTCTTCTAAAAGCAATGCTCATGACCCAGTTTATTTGTATAGCTACAAGATTCTAGATTGTGAAGTATCTCTCTTAAATTTTGTTATTTTTTCCAGTACTCAACTAGAGCTAAAAATGCATGTTGAATATAGTTTTGCAAGTCCACAGATTTTTGTCTATGTACCCCTATTCCCTGCCGTCTATCCAGAGTCCACTCCACTCCTTTGTACCATTTTCAGGTGAACAATGATATTCTTGTGGCACCCCAAACTTTTACAAAGCCTTCTGTTATGTTACCAGCAAAGAAATATTATGATACTTTTTAAGTTATACATTATTTCAAATCTTATGTTAGTTTCTTTCTTTCCAACTAGATTAACTTTTCCTAGAGCAGGAAAATCCTAATACTTTTTCCAGAATAGAACTTTAACAGCAATTTTCGATACAGGAATGGCATGCATCTATATAACATGAACTTCATATGCACTAAACATGCACTACAACTTCCAACTACTGGTGGGGATGTATTTTAGAGGTAACAAATGGAAAATAAGAACCAAGTGCAGGGTAATTAACTTACATGAGAACCACAAAGGAGGTTTGGGAAAAAATCGAATACTGTGGAAGAGGAATGGTCTGTTTCAGTTAGAGGGGCTAGCAAAAGTTGCCTGCAGGAATGGTAAGAATGAAGAATGAGGGTCAAGAAGGAAGCACAGTGCATTAGGAAGATGTGGTCCCAAGGGTAGAGCTACAAAGAAAATTGTTCAATAAATAGAAAAGATGTGACAAGCTTTGTCAGGCTCATCCACAGAGAAAACTATACATAGGGCAGGAAGCATCATCGAGGGTCTAAGGATTCAGCTACATCTATGGGACTAGACATAAAATGGGTGAGGCACCGTACAAAATAGAAATGTGTGAGCCATTGTTTTTTTTTTTAAATGCACAAAACTGCATTTCAGCTTGGTGTGAAGATGTAAAGGTACATGGTTATGATCCATTTACTTAGGAGGCTGGTACAAGAGGATGGCCAACTTGTGCTTCAGCAAGATCATGTCTCAGAAACACAAAACAAAAGAAAAAGCGTTAAGATACAACCATAGCAGACTATGGCTACTGCCTGTGGTTGCCCCTCCCCCGTTAGAGATGAAAAGTAGGACCCTACTCCTAAAGTTACCATGCACTTCAGACACAGGACTCAGAGGGCCCTGACCTGTAAATCACCTGTATGATTCTTCTTTGTGAACTAGGTTTTATCATAGCATGAGGCACTGTGCAAGAGTCCATGGGAGGGAAGCAACCAGTAGGACTACACACTTATGATTCTTTTGAGCCACAATAAGAAGAACCATGCACAAGAGTGGCACGCATACCTTGGTGGCAACCAAAAGTTCTCTTATCAGATTTAGGATCCACTCAACAAGAGGGAAGTCATGCCTGGTGCTAGAAAACCACGTCAACCACTCAATGCTACTGACGTCACAGGTCTTGGAGGTGAACTTACAACAACTACTTTGCTAAACCAAACTAACCCTGAACTACCTTAAGATTTGTCTTTATACCCTGCAGTAAACTTCGAACCCCAACCCAGATCTAGCCAATAGACAGGACATTCTCCACAGGTGAGTGCAGAGTAGAGACTGACTTTCACACAAACTCTGGTCCCCCATATTTGATCACGTCCCATGGATGAGGAGGCCTGGTAGCCCTCAGAGGAAGGATAGCAGGCTACCAAGAAGAGACTTGATACCCTATGAGCATATACAGGGGGAAGAGGTCCCCATCAGTCACAGTCATAGAGGAGGGGAGTAAGGTTAAAATGGGAGGGAGGGAGGAATGGGAGGATACAAGGGATGGGATAACAATTGAGATGTAATATAAATAAATTAATAAAATATATTTTTAAAAATTTGTCTTTATACCAACAGATAATTATTGTCTAACCTTCCCCCACATCAATGGAAATCTTTGAAACAGAAAGAACCACAGCAGAAAATCGCAATCAATTAAAATGAAGAGGTGGGAAACATAGTCCCAAGGGAGACATCTACCAAACATCTCCTGCACCTACAGCTCAGGTAGCATTGTGGAAGAGAACGTGCAAAGATTGTAGGAAGTAGAGGACCTGGGAGTTTGTTGTGGGATTGGCCCTCCTAGCGATGACTGAAACTATAAAGTTTCACCAACATCACTGCCTAAGCATGAGCTAAACAATAGAAGCACGAAAATGAATGTGGCAATGACTGCAAGCCCTCATTAATATGCAGAGAAGTATAGACAACTAAAGAGAAAGGAAGAAATAGTCTCACTCAGGGGAGCACAATTGGCTACCCAATACTGAGTGAAAACATACAAACATTGTACAGACTCAGAAGATTATGTCTTAGGACTATGTACAAACATGCACACACGCACACACACACACACGCACGCACACACGCACACGCACACGCATGCACACACACACGTGACAACAATTAATGAAAAATGAAAACATGAATTTAAAGAGAGTAAGAAGAGGTATAGGGAAAGGTTTAGAGGCAGAAGAGGAAAGAGGATATTACATAGTTACGTTATAATCTAAAATTAAAAAATAAAGATCTATATCACACAGTAGAACATATTATAAACTGTTCTCAGATATCACATCATCTAATGAAAACTTGAAACTGAAATTTTATATTCTTGTTGTTTGTGATTATAACTCAAACCTACAACAAGACCAAAAAAAAAAATCAAGCAAAATATATTAATATTTTAAAGACTTTTGGAAACAAAACATTTCAATATGGTTTTCTTCATTTCGGTTTCAAAGTATTCCTCATAACAATATATTTTTTTTAAACATGAAAATGAAATATAAATATAAGCCATTTTCCCTTTGCTTGTGAGGTTACTGAGGAAATGTTTCTCATTTGCTATTTAATATTTCCCTCCTTCAAGCATATGGATAATTGCTCATCGAGTAGTACTTGTTGGGGGCCAATGCTATACCCTATCCCAAACACTTCCTAGTAAAAGTATCTAACCCCACACTCTCCCTTCTTCATGGTCCCCTGAGAGACTCAGTTGAAGAAAATTCTATTACCCGGCGTGACTGTTAATACTATCATTGGCAAAACACACACACACACACACACAAACACACATACACACAGACACAGACACACACAGACACACAGACACACACACACACAACAGAACAAAACAAAAGCCCTAAGTTGTACTTATAGTAAAGTTACTACTCAACGACAAAACACATTAGATACTAGTAAGGTGTAAGAAATCTGTAGTGGTTATTCTGACTTACAAGAAACACTGTAATTATCCTAAACATAAGGATATTTTTAAAGCAGGTATGGTGGCACACACCTTTAATCCCAGTACTCAGGAGACAGAAGCAGGTGGATCTTTGTGCGTTCTAGACCCGCCTGCTCTACAAAGATAGTCCAGGAAAGCCAAGGCTACACAAAGAAACCCTGTCTTGAAAAAAAAAAAGCAAAACAACAACAAAGAAGATATTTTAAAAGTGCTGGTGAACCCCTTTCTGTCCGTTATGCTTTCCTTTTCGCTCAATTTCTAGTTAAACTCTTAAGATTTTTTCTTTGAGCCAGAATTATTTCATTTGCCATTTAACTAGTACCCCCACTGTGCAGGCACATACCTGAATATATTAACTCCAAAACTAAAATGCAAACCATACTATGCTAAAACTTAGCATTTTGTACAGTGCTGTGTTTTTACCATCACAGCATTGTCAGTGGCCCAAGCACAGACGCAGCCTAGCATGGCAAGCTGATGACAGCAAGATGCCTCTGCATAGAGCGATGACTGTACTGAAGACCAGAGCTTAGAAGTTAGCTGCTGGGGTTGGGAGACTGAGCTTCCAACTCAAGATTATCCGGCTATAGGATTGGGTTTTCCATTAACACTATTCCTTCGGTAGAACAGAATCTTACTTCCCCGCACTCCTGAGTGGAGAAGTACTGGCTAGTTCAGCATTCAGGATATCCTTTCGTTAACTGTCTGCATCTTTTACTCATTAACTTTAGAAGACTCACACTTCAGAGTAATTTGTCTACAAAGGATGTTGAATACAACGTTACCAAACTAGGAATATTAACAGGATGTTGACTAGGAACGTGGCTGCAAGCATTTCACTGAAGTGTCCCGAGCCAAGCACTAGGCTATCAAAGGGATATGTCTGTGATTTAATATTGTTAAGTGCCTTATTTACAAGGCTCACAGATCCTAAACAGTGTTGCTGTTGCATGCATGTGTTTAAAGGGGGTCTGAAGATCAAGCCAGTGATTTTCTGAATACATCAAAAGTTTCACAGTGATACTAGGCATCTGCTGATTAGCCCAGTAGGATATTAATTATGAACACATCTGCCATTCTTACTTTTTGTTCTTTTTCTTTAAATAGGAATGGAGTAATTCAAACCTGTGTGTGTGTGTGATTAGGTCTAGCAAGTAGTGCATGATGAGCTAGATTTAGATACGTTTATGAAACACCAGAAAAAAATGCAAGTGCTTACTAGAAAATAGCTGTACTGGAGGTTGGACAAAGTAAGAGAAAGATTTTTTTTTAAAGAATAAATTAAAAATAAATTTCAAAAAATTTTAACCTTAAATGAAGCAGCATATGGGCACGATAAATGTGAAAGAATAGATGCCTTCATTGTTTCTCTAGAACAAAAGTATTTATAGTTCCTCTGCCTCATGACTCAACACTGTGCTGTAAAATATTTGGGGTATTACTCATAATTTAAAAAAAAAAGGCCAGGCATAGAATAGCTCAAAGAATGAGGGGAAACACATTGGCATTATTCTTGTGACAATCTGTGTATAAGAAAAAAATCTTTACTTTTGCCTTTCTTTGAAGAAGTGAGTATGTAGATATAAGCAGGTGACAATGTGTACATCTCAACCTAAAATTGTCAGAATATGTCCAATGGGAAAAAGGCATAAGGGTGCAAAATCCAAGTGAATTCCATACATTTCCCTTATACGTGATTGTTATTGGAAGATTGTTCTGGGGACACAGAAATCACAAAAAGTTACCCCCTAAACTATCCCTTCCCTTTTCAGACAAAATTAGAATTTATAGGAAATGGGTGAATGAAATAAAAAAAAAATATTAACAATGCTCGAGAAGAAAGCAAACCAAACATTGTACGGACAGATGGAGCTGGGTGATTCTTAAGCAGAGCTTAGCAGGATAAAACAGTTCATCGTCATACTTTTTCTATGCCCCTTCTCAGGAAGCAGTACTCTAAAATGTGATGCTGTTTCTACACAAATGTTAAAAACCTCTAAAAGAAAATGGCGGATCAGTTGTCAATTGATGTAAATCACTGCAAGAATGTAGAGAACAAAGCATGTCTAGTGGCTCCTAACGCAGGCATGCAGCTTTAACAATCTTTCTCATGGGAATGATGTCATCTTTTCCTGCGTTACTTTTTACTTTTCATCAGCGTTACAGCCATGAGGTCAGTTGTTATAAGCCAGCATTTCACGACCCAGCTTCCCTTCACTGAGTAAGGTATCTGGCCTTGGCCTTACACTTCTTCCGTTTACTCTGAAGATGATGATACTGAAGAAATCACTTGTACAGCCTAAAACATTAGGAAAAGCTTATTCGTTTTTTCTTAAGATTTATTTATTTATTATGTATACAATGTTCTGTCTGCATGTCCACCTGCATGACAGAAGAGGGCACCAGATCTCATCCTAGATGGTTGTGAGTCACCATGTGGTTGTTGGGAGTTGAACTCAGGACCTCTGAAAGAGCAGGCAGCTTAAAATCTCATTAGATACCTGCCATGGCTTGTAAGTTCACCCAGGGTGTGTATCACAGAGTCACACCAAAAACATCCGAAATGTGTAAGTATGTAAAATAACCAGTTTCCTGCAAGATGCTTAGCAGCCACTGGTTTTATTCCTAAGAGTCTAAATTCTGGTTGTTCTAGGTAAAACTGAAGGTAGTAATGAAAAGCTGCCGGAACAGTCTTGAGTATTGAGAGATACAGTTCTCAATCGTAACAATTTGGCATTTGGAGCAACAGAATATTTTGTTGAATGGGATTGCTTAAGGCCACGTGGCATGCTCATCAGCATCCCTCGCTCTCTACCCAGCAAGTTGAGTAGCATTATTATCAACCATAACTACCCCCTTTCTCCTGCTTACTAAAAGTGAAAAGGTAATAATAATGATGATGTATCAAGTGCCAGCTCTTTCCCCACAGGGCATTAAGATCCAAACATGTAGATGACCCTGTGTTTCTCCTTGCATCCCTACTGCATCTTCCAAAACCCACATCACGAGTGGCCAGCCTCTGCTATACACTATGACCTGTTTAAGTATGGGTTAACAGATGAGTTGATACTTGTTGTCAAGACGAAATTAGGATATGCTCTACCTATCAAGTGTAATAGCCTTGAGACAGCAACCGTAAATCTCAGAGTGAAAGCGGGATAGAGAGCAAAGGCACTCAGAACATTAAGGGGTGTTGCCTAAAAGAGAATTTACTTTTGGGTGGGCTGCTAAAAAGTGAAACTTACTGGAAGCATATAGATTGAAAATCTCTTGCCTTTATTAACTTACTGCATTGCCAAAAAAAAAAAAAAAAAAAAAGACTGAGTGAAAATATCATGTCTGCTCAATACTTTAAACAAGTCTCTGGCTACCAGCCTTGTAAGAGCAGGAAGTGAGTTGAGGCAAGGCGCTTCAGTTAAAGCAGAAGCATTCCTTTACCTCCAGTTCTCATAGAACAATAGGCGGGGGAATGAAGCCGAGTCCTGACCTAATTAAGGAAGCTCCCACCCTGTCCCTGCCCTCCCGTCATCCCTTAAATTTGCTATGAACCAAGGACCGTGGGCTATTTCCAGTGTGCTCTCTTTCTAATTAGGGTGCTCCATTGTTTGTTTGGGGGTGGAGGGCAGATAAAATTGGCCTTTCAAGTTCATAGGATGCTGGAATATATGAAGACACACTTGGACCTGATTCAGAGGCTTTCTTGTGCCCAGAATTCCCGGATTTACATCCCTAGTCTGGATTCGGTGGCTGAACAGAATTTAGCTTTCCTCCTTAAGTAAAGGATCTAGTTTGTTCTGTGAGTAACTGAAAAGAAATCAGTGATTATTTTGTCACTGGGTTGTGGGACTGTCATACAATAGTTCATTATCAAATATCCATACGGTCAGCTATACTTTCCAGTCTAAGAAACAGTTAGACTAGAGTTTGTGACTAGTTCTTGCCTTTCAGGGGTATGAGAACAGGACCATGAGTCACGTCCAGACTAAGATGGTTTAACGAGAGATACCTTCCTAAAGCTCTTTTCCTATTTGTTGGTTTTCTTGGAGAATAATCCAGGATCTCTCTACTGGGCTACCTACTGGGGTTACAAGATATATTTGTGACTGTAGCCTAGACTAGCCCATCTATCCTAATTCAGATCTCTAGCTAAGGTTTCTGTTACCATCACAGCCAACTATTGAGACAGATTTGCCGCAGCTATTGGTAGCTACAATCAGATGGCTGCTGGTGTATAGGAGGTGTATTTAGGGTTTTGTGTAAAATAATTAGAGTGTGTCCTTTGAAGATATGTGGAGCAATGACTCTGGAATAATCAGAAGTGCACACTGATGTTTATGTCTGAGAAATGTGATACGGTGTTTATCTTTGATATCATATTCTTTGACAACTGAAATGTGTCTATGGTTTTCTGCATAGTATATTGAAACCACAAGTTCCTTCTGCTTTCATCCAAACAGGTGTATTACCTGCAACCAGTCAAGACTACCCTTCTCTCATACAACAGTCCCACTACCCTACTTTTCTGCACTGTGAGCTACTCCTCTAGGGATTTTGACGTTCTGGCTCTTAGGTGGTGTACAGGCTAGCATTTTGTCAATGTGACACAAGCTGGAGTCATCCAGATGAAGAGAGTCTCCATTGAGAAAAATGCCTCTGTAAGTCTGGCAGTGCAGAAGCCTGTAAGATATGTTCTTACTTTGTGATTGATGTCAAAGGGCCCAGCCCACTGTGAGTGGGTTCCCCAGGGACTGATAGGTAAGTGTGAAGATTGAACAAGCCATGAGGAGCAGAAAGCAACACTCCTCCATGGTCTCTGTATCAGCTCCTGCCTCCAGGTTCCTGTCCTGTTTGAGTTCCTGCCCTGACTTCCTTCCATGGTGAACAGTGATGTCTAAATGTAAGCCAAAGAAATCCTGTCTTCCTCCGGTTGAGTTGGTCATGATGTTTCAATACAGCAATAGTTACCCTAACTAGGATATGTGAACAATAAAGTTTCCTCCAAATTAAATTTATACTTTCAAATTTTCCAAAAGTCTAAAGTCCAGTCCCTCTGCGAACAGTTTTCAACATCAGCGGTCAGTCGAGTTTTATAGTTATAAAAAAACAAATGAAACTATCTAAAAGTAATAGAGACAGGAACATTGCAAAACAGTTTATAGATTGACCTTAATATTTGTATTGCTGTGCACCATTCATTTTTTCCCCACTCATCCATGTACAGAGCCAAGACTTACCTCTCAATTCTCCCTACTCCATCCTATAAGCTATGGCATATGGAGTGCTGTGGACTCAAGGCGACTAGCATCTCAGTTCTAAGACGTGTCTCCATTTCTGTTCCCTCAGCTCTCAGTGAGAATCTAATTGTTTAGACCTTCGCATATCTACTGAAGTTACCTCCCTACACATCATGCTACTTTGCCCTTTACATCTCTACAAAACACTATTTTTAAATCAACATACCATTTTACTTAAATTATATCCATTTTCTCCCATTGCTCGTAGCCCTAAAGTTTCATTTTGTTTCTTTAAGATGTTTGCTGTAAAGTCAGCTTGCCTTTGCTATTTTAGAGCCTCTTTTTTTTTCCTATTTTAATTGTACTCTTTAGAAATTTCAGTGGCTCATCAATTCCTGGCTCTTTGAAACCAGCACTTTTGCCAACACCTTTGGCTAAATATTGTCTCCATCTTCTCCCAGACAATTTTTCTCAGATTTCTAAAACCACTTCTGTGATTAATCGTCACCAAAACTCTTTATGTTCTCATTAATTGAAGCTACTTTTTAATTTTGCTATGTGCTAATTAAAAATCTGCTTTTACTATACTGTTAATTATTTACACTACTGCTAATTTATATTGCGTGAGAAAGGCTAAAATGAAATAAAGATTAAATGCATGAATTGAATTGTTATACAGGAATGACCTAATCAGTCTGTTATATAGCATACCATTGGGATTTCCTACTTTTGTCCATTCTGTTTTATTCCCCCTGGCCTTCCCTGTAGATATCCTACTCTTCTAAGGAGCACCATAATCCATATGTCTTTGAAGACTTAATATCCCTACTTATCAATGCTGCAGCATCATGTAAGACCTGTCTTAAGCAAGATATACATGGGGGGTTCTGGCTGATTAGGGTCTGAATGTTGGTGCCCCAGTACTCCCCACTATTGATTGCTTAGCTCCTCTGCCATTACAAGCCTACACTGTAACACCTCAACTCAGCCAAAGCAGGAGCATCACACAAAATTTATATTTGTGACTACTTTATTCAATTGATTTAAGCAAGAGTTCAGTTGATTTAAGCAAAGACTCCAATGCCCGTGTTGGTTTCCGGGTATAGGACAACTTTTATAAAGACAGTAGCATACCATTTATATCAACAAAGATACAAAAATCAATTCTAAAGATGGATAAGTCATTCTGTAGATTTCTTATTATCCAGCACCAAATCATGGAACATTGATTGTCTGAATGTGTCAGTAACTTTCAGATTAGTTATGCTTTCACAGCAGGTTACCAAGAAGAGACTTGATACCCTATGAGCATATACAAGGGGAGGAAATCCACCTCAGGAAGAGTCATAGGGGAGGGGAATAAGGGGGAAATGGGAGGGAGGGAAGAATGGGAGGATACAAGGGATGGGATAACCATTGAGATGTAACAAGAATAAATTAATTTTAAAAATCACATACATCCCTAATGCTCTCATGGAATGAATGGCAATGCTGTGCCCATGAAAATAACTATTATAGTCTAGAGTTTTGAATGTTCAATACTTCCTCTCAGTAATTTATCTACTAAGTATTTCTTTTTAAAAATCAAATACAATAGAAATATAAAGTTTTATATGCATTTGTACATACATCATAATAAAACACTTGCTCAAGTAAACTTTATGTTCTTAAAGCCCAGAAAAGTCATATGAGGTAAAAGAAGTTGGAAACCATAGCATCAACACATTCCTTTCTCTTGTAACTAGCTGTGCTTTTCTCTTTCAGGGCCTTCTCAAGACAACTCCCACCTTGTGAACAGGAACTACTGTGCCCTTTGCCAACTATTGACACCAGTTACTTCAGTTCTTTGCAAATTCCAGTATTGGGTCTATTTTCTTTGCACTTCCATAAATGACAAAGGCCAAATATCTCTTTTCAAGAGCTCCAGGATTTAATATTAAGTCTTAACTTATTTTCTCAGACAATTTAAGTTTCTGAGTCTTAAGCCTTAAGACAGAGGATTCTAAGCAGCCATCTGCTCTCTGTGATCTCCTGCACTGGATGGCTAAGGGATCTGTTTTTCCCTCTTGTAGTTTCTGTCCCAACTCAATCACAAAATCAAAGAGAAGTTGTCATGAAGCAAGAGGCATTTTAAGCCTCAGATTCTTCTCCTCGCTGAACTATTCCATTTATACGTCTTGGCAGTAGTCATTAGCAGCGAGAATCCTAAGGAGACAACAAAAGAAAATGTGCAAGTCTTTTTTTTTTTTCAAGAGCTTCTGAAGTGTTGAAAAGTGTTTCTATTTAAAAGCTCCTGACAATGATTGGCAGGATCTGAGAAAACCTCACAAGATGAGCCCCACCCTCTAAAACTTAGTGCAGGGATAACAGTAAGCACCTAATCCATTCTTGCCCCCCCCCACCCCCCCGCACAGAGGGATTACAAGCTAATTGCTATTTTGTGGCCCGCACAAAGGCCACAAGATGAAAGTGACCAAAGCACAGGTCAGTGGTGAGCGCCTGTAAGGGCTGCTGAATCTCCATACGTGGGAGAAGAACAATATCACATATTAACCTGACACAATACAATGAGGGGAAGCTTGTGCTGATTGATTGGGTGGTTACTAACAGGCCCATCAGGCCAGTGTCTTCCTATAGCACTTGGCACTTTGTTTTTAATCAGACAGGCCTAATTTAAACTTGGGAGGGCTTAACATAAAGGGAAGGGAGAGCAGAGGTGTATATATCCATCCGATTTACTGCAGACAGAAAAATACAGAGAGAAATGAAAATTACAGTCAATTCAGAATAGACATAATGAAGCCAATTTACATTTCATGTAATAGATGTTTAGAATATTAATGATATACATAGCAAAATCGGGGCCACTGGCAATGAGATTAACTATCACCTCTGAGTTTTCTTTGTTTTATACAAATATCCACTAAATTGCAAATATAAATAACCGTGAAAAAAAATTAATCAAAAATTTTACAAGCCAAGTAATTGCAGTTAGGGCTTAGACAAATGTGGCTAGGATTTTCTGGGTAAGTAATTCGTAACTGTGGGTCCCTAAGGCACCGTCAGCAAAGTTAATTCTGAGTAGCGAAAGTTGGTGGTCATTATCGTCCTAGTGCACAAAGAGGCGGGGAAGCAAAAATGAGGCTTTGACATTTATCATCAAAAGCAGCACAGGAGTGTGAGTCATCTGTCTTCCTCCCTCCTTCTGTAGTAATCAAGGAAGATGCCTTTCTGAGTCACTCGGTTTGTCAACCAGGCAAATATGCATTTAATCCAAATGAAGAAAGAAATTACTTGGAAAACAGAGCCGAAGAAAATGGAAGAACTCACACAGGCTCAAGCAACTAGATCTTAAATGCTACATTATAAAATATATGCCTAATCAGACAGAGAGAAAAGAGCCATTCCTTCACAGGGGACAGTTATATTTAGGCACCAGGTTAGTGTTGAGACATACTGCAAAGGTTCAAAAAAATGGTTTGTAAAGAAATTGAATAGTAGCATATAAATCACACTTTGAATCTGGTTTTTCTATTCAAATAAGATCCGACAAAGACTGATACATGCTACACACTGCCCTTGTGCAAAGATGGAGTCACAAGTTAAAAGCACCTGATAAGGAAAACATGTTCAGAAATAGGTTAAGCTTCTTGGACTCGGTGCACAGTGAGAATAATAAAACTGCCTTCCGAGGTTATATAACTCCTTTATTCATTATCTCACAGCAGACGATATTTGTTTTTCCATCTCATTTTTTTTTTCCTTGCTAACCCAAGACACAGGCCAGATTCTCTTCCTCCGTAGCTCTGAATGGGCTCTCTGGTTGGTGTCTTTCTGTCATTCTGGTTGGCACTTTAAATATGGCTTATTCCCTTGGGATCCTAGAGACCGTCCCCTCACTGAATCACTAGGATCGAGAATACTCTTATTAGCAGGAGAAATCTAGAGATGTTAGTGGTTTGGATTGGTGGTAATTAGATTTCTATTTCATAAACACTATGCCTGAACTTCTCTATAGTTCACACTGTAGCCCATCAGGCATGTGGCGACTCCTCACGGGTGTAGGTGGCAAACTGACAATGCTTCATTGATGTGACTTCGAAAAGAGCTTAACAGAAACGAATTACAACATTTTGCCATGATAGTCTGAGATTTCTCAAGAGCAAAGCTGGCTTTTCTGTAATGGCAAACAAAAATTACCGTGGCTTCTTATCTAATAAATAGAATCCCTGAAACAAAATATGCTGTGTGCACTCGTGTGTGTTAATGCGTGTGCGTGTGTGGGTTCACAAGGGTGTGTTCCAGTTGTTCTATGTAATGTCCACAGCAGATGGCCACATACTATGGAGGAGGCACACATTTACCTTCAAGTAGAATCCCAAGGTCGTACGCTTGGACCACATCCCTCCCCCATTGACTTGTATGAAACCTTCTTGGGGAGCATTTGAACTTTTCAAATACTGGATGCTTGAGTTTTCCTTTTCAGTTTTCCTTTATTTATTTACATGTTTCTGTGTCTATCTGCATGAGTGTATGTGCCATGTGTGTGCAAAGGCAAGAACAGAGCATGGCATCTCTGGGAGCTGAAGTGTCAGGTGCCTGTGGGATGACACCTGGCTTGCTATATAGATGCTGAGGTCCAAATTCTTATCCTCATGTTTACATGGCAAGTGATTTTAATGGCTACGCCACCTCTCCAGCCTAGGACTTTCCTTTTTAAATAAATAAATCACAAATGCATAAAATCAAGTGTGTGTTTATAGGTTTGTTGTGTTTAAGTGATAGGGACTTCTGTGTTCTCAGCTCTGAAACCTGGGCAGCTGACAAAGGTGTCTACAGCAGAACTAGAAAGTGGTACTACAAAATATGACATTTGTTACCATAAAATATTAGTGCCTTTGATTTCATGGAGATGTGCATTCACTGGACAAGGAGATAAAAATCTAGATAAAAATAATAATGTGATCATGTATTTGGGCAAATACAGATTATTTCCATTATATTCAATGCTGTCACTTGCAAGACATACATGTCTGATTGTGCACACAACTGGTGGTTTCTCTGTAGTCTTCTAAAAATTTTTGTGTGCCTTGGTATGTTGCCTGCAAGCATATCTGTGCACCGCATGCATGCCTGGTGCCCAAAGAGAACAGAAGAGGGTGTTGGACCTTTTGAACAGGAGTAACATGAAGTTGTGAATCTCAGTGTGGGTCCTGGAAGTCTAAACCTGGTCGGATGGAATAGGGCTGGCCGTACCTGCGGAGCGATCTCTCTGGACCCTCTAAGTCAGTGATTCCTTGTGCCTGCTTCCTGGACCAGCACCTTCAGCCTTCCCTGGGGCACTGCTGCCAGTGCAAAGTCTCAAACACCCCAAAAGGTCCAGGCAATCCGAATGAGCTGCAAACTTCTAGTGCAAATGCCCTTTTTCAATGACTCTAGTACTTCTTCTTTTTGATAAATAGAATGCATGTCATCATTTCTAGGAAGCAAAGAGCTACAAAGTAGATAGGTGACTAGTCTACTTTGCATTGGAAGACAAATTAAAACGTTACTTAAAAGCCTTCCAAAGTCACTGTGAGGTGGATGGGAGCCTTTGTTTTCTGAGTTTTAAAGATATTAGTGTAATCATCAACTTCATAATCGCTCTTAATGGGAGAGCTGTATTCGACTCCTGTCTTTAGCTAGTAAAATATGCATTCTGAAGAAGAGCAGACAGAGTCAATCAGGATTCATAGTCAGAAGTGCCAATTATTTTCAATGACATGCCTTTTATTTACTATTTAATCATTTATTATGAGGCCATCCATTGGAATCAAAGCAATGGTGTAAACTCTTTAAAATTTTTAAAATGGCCCACCAAGGCCAGTGGATCTGGACCCAGGAGGCCTGCACAAACTGATGCACCAACCAAGGACAATGCAGGGAATCTAGATTCCCTGTTCAGATGTAGCTGATGGACAGCTCATGCTCCATGTGTGGGGAGAGGGAGAGGTGAGACTGCCTCTGACATGAACTCTGGTGCTTGCAATTTCATCACTGGCCCTTGCTGGGGAGGCCTTGGGGGCACCCAGAGGAAGGGGATGCAGGTTACCCTGATGAGACCTGATGTGACCAAACTGTGACAGTCCCCCCAATAAGAGATCTGGACTTGGGATAGGGCAGAAGAGGAAGGGAGGGTGCTAACTGGAAGATAAAAGTGAGGGGATAACGATCAGGATATAATGTGAATAAATTAAAATAAAAAAGAAAAGAAATAAAAAAGTTAAATGATCACTCATTATACTCAAAAAAATCTTTGAGGGAGTTTATATTGTATGTCTATAATATAAAGATATATTAAATTTGAGCCCTACCTGCAAGCCAAATAAGTAAACCAATTCTTCTATTAGTAAAGGTCCAGTTAATGAGGTTTTACCAACAAGTACATCAATTATTCATATTTGTTCTTATTTCAAAAAAACAGTTTGAGGACATAAATAGCATTATAGAGCCCAGCTTTTACGAATTCATGAAATAAATTAAATTTATGAGAATTCCATCATTTTAAAAATGAAATTATCTAATTAACAGTTTAGAGAGTGTTGTATAGAATTAGGGTCAGCTGCATGCACCTCAGCTGAGAGTCAGAGTACTCCCTTTACCTCCACCTGCTATGAGGAAATGTCAACAGACATCAAGCCCAGTACCAATAAACTCCCTCAAGGAGATGCAGCCAACCTGACAGAGATGGTAGCTGTTTGCTGGAAGGACTGTAGTCTTTGTCTTTTCCCAAACTTTAGGTTTTGATGAGCCATTTTGTTCTAAAACAAATTTTATCATGACACAACCTCTTCTAAAGGACTCTTTATGTTTTAAAAGTAGAATCTGAGGATGTTGAAAAGCTGACACATTTTCAATTCAGATTGACACTACTCAAGACATAGGCACAAATGATGTTTGTTCAAAAAATTATGTCACAAGAACTGTGAGAATTTCTGATATCTATAGAAATATTAAAGAAAAACGTGGGGAAACATATTTTAGACTGCTGCAGATGTTCTCAGATCCAATGGCATTTCTAGAAAAAAAAAGCTGTAAGATGTTTCCTTGAATGACATTGAAGGACAATTTAAAATTCTACCAAGGATCTTTCAGACGAGGACGTGACAGTGTCCTCTTACAAAGGAAGATCTGTTCTGCACGTCTCTCATTTCAGTACTGAACAATAATAACACATGCATCGTCTGTTGTGTGTGTAGGGAGAACTTTGAAAGAATCATCCTTTAAACTACTTTGAAGGATTAAATGTTTCTTAAGTCATGTTTCCTTAAAATAGAGTTCAAAGAGATACACAAAAGTGAAGTGCTCATGAGGTAGAAATATGTCTCAGCAGTTAAGAGTTTGTACTGCTAATGCAGAGGACCTGAGTTGAGTTCTATAATTCATATCAGGGGACACACAACTACCTGTAATTCCATATCCAGGGGTATTAAAGCCTCTGGCCTTTGCTTGTCCCTGCACTAATATGTACACACCCAAACCCAGATGTACAAACACTTAAAGTAAATTTTACAAAATGAAATGAGACAAATGTGTTTTCTGAGAGTGTGTTGGTCATTCTTATGTGAAGAACCATCTTAGCAGCAGTTTATTCACTACCTCACACTTGATGAGATTTTACAGGCAAAAGGAACTCCTTACTAAAAAGTGGAAGCAAGTATGAAATATTAACTTGAAGACATGGAAAAGGCAGAATGCCAGTGATGCAGTCTAGCTACCTACATATCTCATCACCTTCAAGGATGTTTCAGAGGACAAAATAGGAACATTCCGATCTAAACTAGAGGAATATAATATCACTAAAAAGCGTTTGAAGTTGATGAAATATCACCAGTATAAATCAGATTGATTGTTTTGGTTTTTATTATTGTCTTAAAATTATATGCAAATATGGATGCCTGCTACTTGGGCCAGACTAGACTGTTCCCACTGCCCCTCCCTTGAGGCACTGCTGCAGAGTTCATGATATAGGTGATGCATTCAGAAATCTATAGCTGCTGTTCTATCAACAAACTACTCACTTCCATCTGAAGATAATCTTCCAGATAGTCCACGCAGGGGCTTCAGAGATGGCTTAGTGGGTAAGAACATGCACCACGTTCCCAGAAAGCTTGGGATCAGTGTTCACCACTTGCTGTTCACAATCTTTCAGGTACTCTTGTTCCAGAGAATCCAATGTCCTTTCCTGGCCACCAAGTGCACCAATCAGGCACATAGTGTACACGCATACCTGCAAACCAAAGGTTCATATGCACAAAACAAAATAAACAAAACCTTAAGAACAAAGATAATCCAAGCGTGTGGCTATTTTCAACTCCTAATGATAAAAAGAGAGGACACAATATAGTAAGAGAAAATGGGAAAATAAAATATGCAAAAAAAAATGGTACTCTCGACTGTCGTCTCCAAAGTCTGCGTTTTGTTCCATTCTCAATAATTGCATCTGTGGC